>NW_026057585.1:103025173-103057060 GCF_023721935.1 Panthera uncia
AAGGAAGGAAGGAAGGAAGGAAGGGAGGGAAGGAAGGAAGGAAGGAAGGAAAGGAGGGAAGGAGGGAGGGAAGGAAGGAAGGAAGGAAGGAAAGAAGGGAGGGAGAGAAGGAAGGAAGGAAGGAAGGAAGGAAAGGAGGGAAGGAAGGAAGGAAAGAAGGGAGGGAGGGAGGGAGGGAAGGAAGGAAGGAAGGAGGAAGGAAAAATAGAGAGGGGGGTGGATGGATGGTGGGTAGACGAACCCCTGCCCAATGAACCGAGGAACTGGAGTTTCATGATGAAACTAGAGATGCACTGGGGAAACTGAGGCCCAGCAGAGGGGAGGGTAGAATTTTCTCACGATCACAACGCACGCTGGCAACAGAGCCGGCCCGGGACCCCAGAGCTCTGCCCTCCCTGTCTGGCTGCCCACGGTGGTTACGTTTCACTTTGACAAGCAGTCAGGATGCGTGTCTTGGGCCTTTTTTGGCCCCAAGGTGGAGCTCTCCAGGGCCCCGGATCTGCGACCCCTCACCTCTGTTCGCCCGCCCCTGTAGGCAGCACAGTAGCCCTGACTGTCCTTCCTAACTGTGAGACCCCAGGCTCAGGACCCAGGGAAGGAAAATTGACAAGCTGATGCCCACCTCTCAGGGTTGCTGCTCAGAACCCATAAGGTGGTCACGTGACACCTGTGCCCTGCCCCTGCCACACAGTCTGTTCTGTACCCCTCCTTCTGCTGAAATTCCTCTCCGGGCCCCCAGAGACATCCGAGACGACTCTGTTCTACTTTGTCTCTTGTCCCCCTGCAGCACTGCACGTGCCCTTTCAACTCACTCCTTAAAATTCCCAAAAACCCGCGTCCCCCCATGACAATGCTCAGACCCCTCCCTGGGTTAGGGTCTTGGGATCACCCCTGAGGGACAGCCCATTGGCTCTCCTTCCAGTCGGGTGTAGACAGGCACCATCGGGTGGGCCAGAACTGTCCTTGGCTGTGGCCGTGCTGGGCACAGCACAGCCTCCTTCAGCGTCATCGGCCCCGTATAGGGGACTCTGTGACCCATCAAGTTCCCCTGTGGGGCAGCTCCAGGCTCTGTGTAAACGAGGCATTGCGAGAGCAGCTGCCTTGAGCTCCAAGGTTTTTATGGGTTTGCCTTAAAGATTTTATTTCCAGAAAAAACCAAAAGCAATTAATCCAAATTACAGAGTAGTCATTTGCAATAATATTTGCTTTAAATATATGTATTTTTTAAAACCCCTAAGCTGTGAGCCTCCAGTGAGTTCGAGGTGAAGGACACCTTGAAATAATTACATTTTTTTTGCTTGTTTTATGTTGTGAAAATGGCTTGGTCGATTTAGGGAAAAATTGTAAAATAGTCAGCTGACTCCCTTATAAAGGCGACATTATTTTTTTTCTCCAAATTCTGCCAGAATAACCACATCACGCTCGTTTACCCTCTTGCCTTGAAGGTGGATTTCTTCCAGAAGCGCCTCAAGCATCTGTTCAGCTGTCCCTCCCCCCAGCCTTGGCCAGCAAGGGGAGCGATGCCCCTCCCAGAGACACAACCCATGGGTGGCATTTCCCAGCGTGCAGCCAGGAGGACAAGGGTCCAGCATGGTGAGGGTCCATGTGCCGACAGACCAGCCGACCACCCCACCCGGCTGGGTGGGAGGGAGGGGACCCAGGTTCACCTGCCCTCTTTGTGTCGTTGATGATTAGGGACCCTGCCAACTGTGATGAGTGTAGCCCAGACAGAGGGCACCCAGCCCAGCTAGGACCCTCTGGCCAGTGAGCATGCGTAGTGAGAGGCTTCGCCGCTTGGAAGATGGAAATTTGCTGGAAGATTCAATTGTGCTTAGTAGAGCATCAGAACGCCCAACCACGCTGGGTCAGGATGCCCGGTTTTGTTGCCAGCACAGCCCCCGAGTGCCCGGGAGTCCTTAGGCGGAAGCTTTCCCCACTGTTCCCCAGACATTTTATCATCCAATGTCTCCTCCGCAGATCTGTGAGTTGCAGATATGTCCTCCCAGGATTTGGCTTTCCTTGTCATTTCTGTAACAGTGTCTTTTGAAGAAGAAACTTCTTCAATTTTAGCAATATACTATTTTTTTAACTTAGAGTTGCTGCCTTTGTTTCTGTCCTGTGTTGCCTAACCCGAGGTCACCAAGATTTCCTACCATGTTTTCTCTTAAAAAGTTTATGGTTTTAAGTCTTAAATTTGGATCCATTTTGAATTTGTTTGTTTTTGTAGTGCCTTTGAGGTTTTTTGGGGTTTTTTTTTTGTGGTGTGAGGTAAGTGTTGAAGTTTTGGTTTTTTGTGGGTTGTGTGTGTGTGTGAGTGTGTGTATGTTTTGCATATGAGTGTCCAATTTCTCCTGCATCATTTGTTGAAAAGTTGATGATCCCCCCCCCCCCTTGAATTGCCTTGGCAACCTTGTCAAAAAATAATTGACAAAACATGTACAGTCTACTTGTGGACTCTGTTCTGTTGATCTCTGTATTTATTCTTTGACCAGTACCACACTGTCTTGATTACTGTAGCTTTACAAGAGGCCTTGAGATACAGTACGCCTTCCAATCTTTTCCTTCATTTTCGAAATTGGTTAGGCTATTTTAGGGCCTTTGTGTCCCCACACAAACATTAAGATTCACTTGTGAATTTCTCCAAGAAAGCATTCTGGGATTTTTTTTAATTGCTATTGCATTGAATCTATAAATCAATTCCAGGAAAATTGTCATTCTTACAATATTGAACCTTCTAATCCATGAAAATGGTATATCTCCCCCATTTATTTAGATCTTAATTTGTTTCAGCAATATTTGGTTATTTTCAGTTTATGAGCCTTACACAATTTTGGTTAAACTGATTTCTAAGCATATCATAATTTTTATCCTATTATAAATTTTAAAAAATTTCATTCAGTTGCCAATTGTTCCTTGCTAGCATGTAAAATCTGATAAATATTTGCACATTGACCTTTTGTACATTGTGATCTTGTTACACTCACTTATGAATCCTTACAGCTTTTTTTTTTTTCAGTTTCCTTTGAATTTTCTACATAGGTAAATATATTATCTGTACCTATTTATTCCCTAAGTGAACCCTGGTAGTTTGTGGGGTTTTTTTGTTTTTTTTTTAACATTTATTTATTTTTGAGACAGAGAGAGACAAAGCATGAATGGGGGAGGGTCAGAGAGAGGGAGACACAGAATCTGAAACAGGCTCCAGGCTCTGAGCCGTCAGCCCAGAGCCCGACGTGGGGCTCGAACTCACGGACTGCGAGATCATGACCTGAGCTGAAGTTGGCCGCTTAACCGACTGAGCCACCCAGGCGCCCCTAGTTTGTGTTTTTTGAGAAATGTATTCTTTTCATCTTAGTTTTCAAATATATTAGCATAAAGCTGTTCATAGCATTTCCTTATTACCCTTTTACTGTCTATAGAGTTGGTAGTGATGTCTCCTCTTTATTTCTGACTTTGATAATTTGTGTCTTCTATTCTTCCTAATCAATCTGGCTAGAGGTTTATCAATAAACCTTTTTAAGAACAGGTTTTGGTTTTATTGATTGTTGTCTATTATTTTTCTTTTTTCTATTTCATTTATTTTTTTCTTTTTATTATTTCTTTTTGCTGACTTAGATTTTCCCTCATTTTATAGTTTTTTCAGAAGGGAGCATAGATTTCTAATTTGAAACCTTTTATCTTTTCTAATGTAAGAATTTTTAGGGATCATTTTTAAATTCTAGGTAGCTTTCTTTTTTTTTAAGTTTATTTATTTTTGAGAGAGACAGAGACAGCATGAGTGGGGGAGGGGCAGAGGGGGAGGGAGAGAGAGAATCCCAAGTAGGCTCTGCGCTGTCAGCACAGAGCACTATGTGGGACTCAAACCCATGAAACCACGAGACCATGACCTGAACAGAAATCAAGATTCGGACGCTTAACTGACTGAGCAACCCAGGCACCCCTAAATAAGAATTTAACGTCAAAAGTTTTCTTCTAAGCACTGCTAGGCTGCATTCCACAAATTTCAAAATATTGCGTTTTCAATTTTGTTCAGTTCAAAATATTTTATAATTTCTTTTGTGATTTTTTTGGCCCATGAATTATTCAGAAATGTGTTCGTTTTCAAATATTTGGGGATTTCTGGATATCGTCTATTATTGATTTCTAGTTCAATTATATTGTCATCAGAAAAAGCTTTGTGGGCACCGGGGTGGCTCAGTCGGTTAGGTGTCTGACTCTTGATTTCAGCTCGGGTCATGATCTCACGGTTCGTGAGTTTGAGCCCCACATTGGGCTCCATGCTGACAGTGCAGAGCCTGCTTGGGATTCTCCCTCTCTCTCTCCCTCTCTCTCTCTGCCCCTCCCCTGCTCTCTCTATCTCTCTCTCAAATAAATAAACAACAAAAAAAGAAAATGTGCTCTGTATGATTTCAGTCCTTTTAAGTGTACTGGGACTTGTCCATAATGCAGTCTCTCTTGATGACTCTTATGTGCACGTGGGAAGAAAGTGTATTTTGCTCTTGTTAAGTGCATGCATATTTAGAATCACCATGTCCTCCCAAAGAATTGACTCCTTTATCATGATGAAATGTCTTTCCTCATCCATAGTGATATTTCTTATTCTGCAATAAACGTTATTGATGTTAATACAGCAGCTCCTGCTTTCTTTTGACTGGTGTTTACATGGTGTGTCTTTTCCACCTGACTTATGTATGTTTTCCTGGCATTCAAATAGTGTTTCTTGTAGATAGCATAAAATCGGGTCTTGATTTTTTTTAATTCAACCTGAAAATTTCGACTTTTAAATTGGAAAGTTTAGGCCATTTACATTTAATGTGATTGTATATGGTTGGGGTTCAATATACCATCTTACCTTTTATTTTCCTATCTGTCTCATTTCTTTGTTGTTCTTGGTTTTCTGCCCTCTTGAATTAAATGTTCTCAAACATCCATTTTACCTCCAATAGGGGCTTACTAGCTATATCTTTTCTCTTTAGTGACTGTTCTAGTTTGCCACATACATCTTTAACTTATCAAAGTGCCTTCAGATAGTGTTATACCTTTTCATGTATAGCGTGGAACCTTATGGTAGCACACTTCTATTTCTCCTCCTCTGTCCTTGTGCTCTTGTCATAGAGGTTGCTTCTCTACCTTATCAATTGGTTAATATAGTATTTTCCTTTGAAAAGTTAATTTCTTTTCAAATTGAAATTTTTATTTAAATGTTCTTATATTTACCCACATATTTGCCACGTCCACAGTATTCATTTCTCTTCATGGGTCCCTCTTTCCATCTGATGGAATTTCCTTCCATGCGAAAAATGTTATTTAATATTTATTGCAGTGTTGATCTGCTGACCATAAATTCTCTTGGCTTTTCTTTTGGCTAAAAAATTATTTATTTTGCCTTCATTTGGAAATTTTGCTGAGTATAGAATTCTAGGTTGACAGTATTCTCCCTTCAGAACTTTAAAGAAGTCTAAGTGGCTTGCGTAGTTTCTGATGAAGTTTTTTTTTTTTTTTTTTTTTTTTCACAGAGAGAGAAGAGCACAACTGGGGAGAAGGGGGGGGGAGAGAGAGAGAGAGAGAGAGAGAGAGAGAGAGAGAGAGAATAACAAGCAGGCTTCATGTTCAGCATAGAGCCCAATGTGGGGCTCAATCCCATGACCCTGGGATCATGACCTGAGCCAAAATCAAGAGTAGGACACTTAACTGACTGAGCCACCCAGGTGCCTTGGGAAATTTATTTATATATTTTTCTTTCTTCATCTGTCCATAATATGTCTTTTATTCTCTGGCTACTTGTAAGATTTTCCCTTTACCACTTTAGCAATTTGATTATGATATATTTTGATATGGGTTTCTTCTTGCTTTTTTCTGTTTGGAGTTCATTGAGATCCTGGATCTGTGAGTTTATAGCATTTTTAAATGGAATTTTTAATATCTTCAGTAACCATTTCTTCAGAAACTTTTCTATCCTTCATTTCTTCCCTGTATCTCAATGATAATGTCTGTTAGATTGTTTCCTGTTACCCCACTGGTCACTGTTGCTCTGTTCATTTTTTTCAGTCATTTTTCTTTGTATATCATTTTGGAAAAGTCTCTTGCTCTCTTCAAAGATCCCACTGATCTTTAAAAAAAATTTGTTCTGCAGCATCGAATCTACTGTTGACCCCATTCTGTACATTTTCCCATCTCAGAAAATGCATTTTTTCCATTTCTAGTTCATTCTGGGTCTTTTCTGCATTTTGTGTTTCTCCCCCATCTTATTTATGTTTTCTTCCACCTTTTTAAAAAAAAAAATTTGTTTATTTATTTTGAGAGAGAGAGAGAACAGGGAAGGCACAGAGAGAGAGAGGGAGAGCGAGAATCCCAGGCGGGCTCCACACTCGCAGCGCAAAGCCCAACACGGGGCTCGAACCTGTGAACTGTGGGATCGTGACTTGAGCTGAAATCAAGAGTCGGACACTTAACCAACTGAGCCACTCAGGAGCCTATTGGGGTCTATTTGTAATTATTGCTTAATCTCTTGGTCATGGGACATCTATTCTGGCCTTTTTTCATGCCTGGTAATTTAAAAATATTTGTTTTATAATCTCACTTTTTAGAAAGCTGCCGACTGGGTGTTGTATGTACATGATGAGTCACTGAATTCTCCTGGAACCACTAATACTATATGTTAAGGAACTTGAATTTAATAATTTAATTTTTTTAATGTTTATTTATTTTTGAGAGAGACAGAGACAGAACGCGAGTGGGTTAGGGGCAGAGAGAGATGGGGACACAGAATCCGAAGCAGGCTCCGGGCCCCGAGCTGTCAGCACAGAGCCCGACGCGGGGCTCAGACTCACAAACCGTGAGATCATGCCCTGAGCCGAAGTCGGCCGCTCAACCGACTGAGCCACCCAGGCGCCCCTTGAATTTAATAATTAAAGAAAATAAAAGCTGCAGAGGAGCACACAGGGTTCCAACATACTCTTTGCTCAACTTGCCCGAGTGCCATCATCTTTTTAAAAAAAATTTTTTTTTCAATGTTTTTTATTTATTTTTGGGACAGAGAGAGACAGAGCATGAACGGGGGAGGGACAGAGAGAGAGGGAGACACAGAATTGGAAACAGGCTCCAGGCTCCGAGCCATCAGCCCAGAGCCTGACGCGGGGCTCGAACTCACAGACCGCGAGATCGTGACCTGGCTGAAGTCGGACGCTTAACCGACTGCGCCACCCAGGAGCCCCCCGAGTGCCATCATCTTACGTAACCCGAGTACAAGCCAGGAAATTCACTGGTACCGTACGATCAGCTTATCACACATGTCCTCTGAATTTCACCAATTGCGCACATCTGGGGGACCCTGAACGCATCTGCCCCAACTCCCCAAGAGCTTTAGGCTCAGCTTAGGTTCCCCTCCCGGGGGACAGCCTGGAAACTCTCCTTGGACAGTGAGCAGGGCTGTCGCGGGCGGGAGTCAGGCTCCGATGACACATTCCGGGAGACCCGCTGCCTCACTTTTGTCTGGGACGGGCGCACATCGCTGTGGTTTGAGGAGCACCCAGAAGCTTCTGGCAACCTCCGACTCAGGATCACGTGGCCTCACATTCTGGTATCAGAGACTTGCTCCTCTGGACTTTAAAGAGAAGAAAGCAAGCCTTCGGAACCTCACTACTGCTGTATTTCCTTAGAGGGAGACAGGAAGCAAATGTGGCTGCACAGACGCCTGCTGCGAGATGTGCTTTTCACCTGCTTCTCACTGAATTTGCCTGGTCCCTAGGACGCACCGGAGGCAGCGACCACAATCCACTCTGTCTCCCGTACACGCCCGGGGCAAGTGTCGCAGTCCTCATCTTATCCCCCGCGCACACCCGAGACGGGTGCCACGGTTCACACGACCCTCTGCACACACCCGAGGCAGGTGCCACCACACCCATTCCCCAGGGGAGGGCCCCGAGGAGCCTCCAGAAGTCCCTACAGACCCAGAGTTTCTAAGTGCAGACGTCCTTCCGGCTTCCCTGGAGGGGAAGCTCAGCCCTTCGGACGTCACATCAGGTCCTCCAAGGTTGGGAAGAGGGAGTAGTGTCTGGAGGGTGGCTGGTCCTGGAGCTCAGAGCCCATGCCAGGACTCACCTCCTCCAGGAAGCCTCCCGCCCTTCGCTGCACCACTCTGACCTCTGGGAGCAGCCCTCTGATCCTCTGCCCCGGGGGCCCCCAGGTCTCTCTTTATGCCCAGCTGAGGTATGAGGCAAGGGTATTTAAGGAAGACTTTGAGATAAAATGGGCATATTTCTGCGAAAATACAAAGTGCCAAGCCTGGCCCAAGAAACAATGAAAGCGTAAATAGATATAAAGTGGGAATCAGAGTTTTCACAGCTTTCTCAGGAGAAGAGCCTTATGCCAAATACTGCTCCTTTTCGGGACAGAAAGTCCGTATCTTAAGCAAGCTTTTCCAGAAAATAATAATAGAGGCAAAACAATATGTTTCATTTCAAGACACTGGTGTCCTTCTTGTTCCAAAGCTGGATAAGGGCGACACGAGGTCAATGTTCCTTATAAACACAGGTAGGAGAATCTCGAATGAAATATTAACTAACGGGATCCCACAGCATGTTTTAGAGTACACATTCACGGGGCGCCTGGGGCGGGGGATTGGTCATTGAGCATCTGACTCTTGGTTTCAGCTCAGATCATGATCTCGCAGGTTCATGGGTTCGAGCCCCGGGTCGAGCTCCACACTGACAGTGCAGAGCCTGCCTGGGATTCTCTCTCTCTCCCTCTCTCTCTGCACCTCTCCCCCACTCACGCTGTCTCTGTGTCCCTCTAGAATGATAATTTAAAAAGTACACACTCACCAGAACGGCTGATGTTGAAAAGACGGTAACTTCAAATTTGACAAGAACGTGGGACTACCCAGCACGGTGGTGACGGGGCACGCGGGGTAGAGATCTGGCCGTAGCTTATACTTTGAAACACGCAGGTGCCCCCTGACCCAGCAGCCCACCTGAAGTTGTTTACCCAAGAGAAGTGAAAACACATGTCCACAAAATGGCTTGTACGAGAATTCGATCCGTAACATCCAAGAAGTGGGAACATCCCACGAGTCCCTTAGCGGGAGGACGGATTTAGCAGGCTGGATGGAATATTACTCGGTAATAACACCAGACGGACCGCCAGCCGCTCGACGCCACGGGCAATCCCAACACCCGATGTCTCTTTGAAAGAAGCCAGACGCAGAGGGTACACGCTGTGTTCAGTTTCCGCGAGCCTCTAGCACAGGCAAAGCCAGCTCACGGTGGGGAAGAAAATCAGAGCTACGCTGACCCCTGGGGAGGTGGGGGGCTGGGGAGCAGCATGAGGAAGCTCCCCGGGGTGACCGTCCTGCACCTCCGTCGGGGTTTGGGTCACACAGGTGTGTGCGTTCGGCAAGGGCGTTGTACGTACACTTCATCTCAAAAGGGAAACGACAAGGACAGGCAGAATGTCGTGCTGGAGAATTCAGGGGCAAGGGAGCTGAGAGTCGCGAGGTGCCTCGACGTGCCTCAGAAAGAGGTAAAAGTGCACAGCACGGCGATGACAGTCAGCACTGCATCCCACACTTCACAGCTGCTAAGAGACGGGGCACTGATTGTCGTCACCACGAGAAACGGGCGATAATTCCGCGAGGCGATGCAGATCCTAGTTAATCATCCTGCAATATATAAACGCATCGAATCCACACGTGGTACGCTTTAGACCCACCCGGCGCTGTGTGCCAGTTACATACAGATCAATAAAAATAAATTGCCCTTAACAAATTAAAAATTAGAAAAACACGAGCCGACGGATGGATAGACGGACGGATGAGTGGGTAGCGGTGTGATAAAGCGTGTTTCGTCAAGTGCGAATGTAAAGGGCGTCAAACGTTAGCAAATTTTATTAGTAATAGGGTAATCTAAAAAGCCCTCTAAACACAGGTGCTCACGGTACAACTCGACTTTTCTATATGTTGGAAAAATTTCATAATACAACGATGGAAAGGATACAACGTGGCCAAGTAAGGTTTATCCCCGGGATGCAGACGTGGTTTCCATTCGGAAAGTGATCAGTTACGTCAACGGACTGAGGAAAACACTAACGGGTGCAGAGTGAGCATGTGATAAAGGTTATCGCTTATCGTCTTTCTAGAGACTCCGAAAACCAGAGCACAAGAAGCTTTCTCAGCCTGATGAAGGCGGTCTTTACAATACCGCCAGCAGGGTCCCCGTGATGGGGTTTGGGGGTGTCCTCCCCGTGATCAGGGACACTTGCGCCCGCCGCTGGTCGTTGGCCCTGGGCGGTCCTGCCTCCTCCAGCAGACGCACACAGGAGATGAGGGTTGAAAGGAAAGAATGAATCTACCCTTACTTGTAGGAAAGAAAATACAAAAGGAATAAAAAAAGAACGAAGATAAAAAGAATGGCTGTCTGTCTAACGACTATGTCAAAATCCTAAACGACTAACAGACAGACAACAGCCACGGCAGCAACATAGGCGAGATTCTAGGTTAAAAAGAGACCAACCTGGGACACCTGGGGGGCTCAGTCGGTTGAGTGGCCGACTTTGGCTCAGGTCACGATCTCACGGTTCGTGGGTTCAAGTCCCGCGTCGGGCTCTGTGCTCACAGCTCAGAGCCCGGAGCCTGCTTCGGATTCTGTGTCTCCTTCTCTCTCTGCCCCGCCCCAACCTGTGCTCTGTCTCTCTCTCTCTCTCTCACTCTCTCTCAAAAGAAAAAAAAAAACATTAAAAAATTTTTAAAAATAAATAAAATTCTTGGGGCGCCTGGGGGGCTCAGTCGGTTGAGCATTCGACTCCGGCTCGGGTCACGATCTCGCCATTTGTGAGTTCGAGCCCCGGGTCGGGCTCTGTGCCGACAGCTCGGAGCCTGGAGCCTGCTTCGGGTTCTGTGTCTCCCTCTCTCTCTGTCCCTCCCCCGTTCATGCTCTGTCTTTCTCTCTCTTTCTCAAAAATAAAAAAAATTAGAAAAAAAATTCTTTAAAAAGGGACCAACTCACACAAGGACCAGCAGGAATCAGCGAGCAAAAGTAGTAGAGAGCATATGATGCTGCTCACACCGGCAGCAGAACGTCCTGGGAGACCCAGAGTTGGCCTAAGCAAGAACTCACCAGACTTTTCCGGGAGATGCGTCTCTGTGGGAGCGAAACAGCCGGACGGGAGGAGAGCCGCGCTGGGGACAAGTTGGGTTTGAGAGACAGCACGTCCGGAAACAGGCTCAGAGAGGCCCGGCCCAGGCCAGCTTTCGCTCTGCAGAGAAGATGTGCATTTCCACGGATGCACTTGGAAAACTGACTCACCAGGTGGGGAAAAAAATCAATTCTTCGCACAGGTGCACTTTGGACAGAGAAAACCCCAGGTGTGACAGGCGGACGTACAGCGCGTTTAGTAAGGAAAGAAAAGGCGGGGGTATCAGTCATCTTGGGGCGGAAAAGAACTTTTTTTTGTTTTTTAACATTTATTTATTTTTGAGACCGAGAGAGACAGAGCGTGAGCAGGGAAGGGACAGAGAGAGAGGGAGACACAGAATCCGAAGCAGGATCCAGGCTCCGAGCTGTCAGCACAGAGCCCGACGCGGGGCTCCAACCCACGAACCGAGAGATCGTGTCCTGAGCCGAAGTCGGACGCTTAACCGACTGAGCCCTCAGGCGCCCCGGGGGAAAGAACTTTCTTAATTAGACCTAACGTTTTTACCTGTAGCTGGGGATCAAGGCCATGTCTGAATTAAATGTATGAACAGGCAGGGGCGCCTGGGGGGGGGGCGCACGACACAGGTGCCCACACAACACGCACACGCATCGAGTCCAGAACCCTGAAGGCAGCCGCTACCCCAGGCCCGAGGCCGCGGGGACTGGAGGGTGCCTAGGCCTGAGTCCCCGGAGCTGCTGAGGCAGGGACGCCCCTCTGGGGTCCCAGAGATGAACAGCAGGTGCGGGGCCAAAAGGACCAGCTGGCCGCGGGTGTGTGGCCGCAGGTGCCAGCTGGGGTCGCAGGCCATGGGCTTCCCCTAAGCCCTCCTGTCCCTACTCCAGCCCCGACCCCCCCGGGGGGAGGCAGAGCACCTGGGTCCTGGTGGTCAGCATCAGTGTCTAACCTGCCACAGGCTTCAGGCGCGGGGACGGGTGAGGGGTGGGAGATTTGGGCCACGTGACCCCCGCCCCGCCCCCCCCCCCCATGCTAACGGTGCAAACTCCAGCTCGCACCGGCGTTCCCGAGGGTCGTCCTGACAGTGGGCGGGGAGGCGCGCTCCTCACAGTCCCTGGCGGTCAGCTCGCGCCTTACTGCCCACCTGCCTGGACCGTTCAGCCGTTTTCCCGCACTTTCTAGGTTGTTCACGTCTTCTGTGGTTTTCACCTGAGGAAACTGAGTCCCAGGGCAACCAGATAATGTCCCCACGGTCCCAGGGCTGGTGAGCGTTGAGCTCAATTTTGCACCAAGGCTGGCCAGCTGCCCCGCGCCACAGCCACCCGGGGCAGGTGAAGACGGCAGAGTCGTCGGAGGAAATCAGAGGCGAGCGTCCCGGGTGTGCGGCCTGCCAGAGACGCGCCCGTGGTCAGGCCTGGCCAGCACCCGGTGGAACGTGGGGCCCGGCAGCATCCCTGGGCCGTTCCTGTGTTCCCGGCCTCAGGACCTTAGCACGGCAGCGTCCGCCCGGGTGTGGGGTGAGAGGCCGGGGAACCGTGGTCCCGAGGGAGACACGGGGGTGGGAGAGGTCAGCCCACGTCTATAGCTCTGGAGTCCGGGCTCCTGACCACGGCCCCCCGGGGGATTCTGCCCAGCGCGCCAGTGAGGGAAGGAGCGGGGACCGTGCGGAAGAGGCTCCGTGAGGGTCTGCCCTGGGCGGGATGGGGACCCCAGAGAGGAGCCCTCGGGTTCAGGCACCCCAGGAGCTAAGACCCCGTCCTGCAGGAGAGTTGGGGATGCTCCCAGCGCCTTGCCCCCCGCCCTCCCCCCCCCCCCGGGTGAGAGTCTCACGCCAGGACCCGGGTCCTGGGGGCGTCACAGACCCACAGACGTGTGTCAGCAAGACAGATTTGCTGGGGCTTCTGTGGCCAGGGAGGGGGCTCGGGTGCAGCCCCCAGCCAGCTCTGGACACGGCGGGAGCGGCTGGCTTCCAGGAGCGGCAGGGGGAGGGCAGGGGTGTAACCCACTGAGGGGAGTCCAGTCAGGTGTTGGGGGTGGGGGTTCTCACTAAACTGGGCTCAGAGGAGTGTGGTCCAGGAGGGAGTCCTGGTCCGGCGGGGGGGATGTCTCCTCTCTCTGCCACAGACCGGGACCCCTTGTGCTCATCCCCCCCGACTCTCGGGATTTTCCTGCTGAGACCCGGGACTGGGGGGCTGGTCGCCATGGCCTTCCACAGACACAGGCCCCCCACGCATGGCTGTCATGTCCCCCACGAGCCTGTGGCGTTATGAGGCCCCCGCCGACGGCTGGCGCCCCACCAGGCTGGCCGAGCTGGTGCCACCCCCGAGCCCGACGTCTTTGTGACGTCCTCTCTGAGGGGCCCAGCACAGCCGGCCACAGCCCCGCAGACGGAGGCCCTGACCCCCCGCCCAGCCCCCCACCGACGCCTGCTCGGCGCTCTGCTCTCTCCCGCGTGGTTTCCGTGGCCCCCTCTGCTTCCCCCTCCCGGGGGTCACCCCAGGGTCCCAAAGCACAGTCTGTGTGGGGGACACATGTCCACCTCTCGCAGCTCATCACCGGGCAGATACCCCCCCCCGATGGCTCCCCACCCTCCCAGCACCCCGTGGCCGGAGGGGACGACCCGGCTCGGGAGACCAGCACTGGAAGGGACCAGGTCTTCGTCCGTCCCCTCGCCTTGTCCTGGAAGGAAGCCTCGGTCCTCCGGCCAAGGGTTTGGAGCAGGAAGTTTCCCTCCTTGTCCTCAGGACAGAGGGAGAAACGTGTAAAAGAAAGGCGGTTGTGTAATCCGTCGGAAAGAGTGACTCTGGCTTCGTGTAAGCCCATGAGAGCTGCCGGGGTCATGTCAGACTCCAGCCGCTCGCGAGTGCCGGTGGGTGAGGGGCGGCGGGGGCGGCAGGGAGAGAGCGTCACGTGACGTGGTCCGGCCTCAACGCCGACTTCCCTCCGTCTGTGCCCGGTGCCCAGGCTGGGGGCTCCCGCAGCTGGGCGTCCCTGACCTGCTGGCCCCGAGGACCCGCACGGGGCACCCGGGTCCGGATGGCAGGGGGGCACGTGTGCGCGGGGTGGTGGGCCCGACGTGATGCTGTGATGGAGCAGGGCCCGCGTGCCCCCCCCCCCCCCGCCCGGGGCTGCCCAGGAAACCCCGCCTCTGCAGGACGCTCAGGCCACGGAGCCCGCGTCTTCAGCCGCCGGACGGTCACATGCACCTCCCTGGAAATCTCTGGCACTTCCTGTGCACAGCAGGGGGTGGCCGTCCCGGGGGCCAGAGTGGAACCGGGGCCAACTTGGACGTAGAGCCGGTTGTTGCTGTGGCCCCTCCCTCCGTGTGTGCACGTGTGTGTGTGTGTGTGTCTGCTTGTCGGCAGGTGCACGTGTCTGCACGTGTGCGTGCGTGTGCACACGTGTCCACGCATGTGCACGCGTGTTCACACACACGTGTGTCTGCACCTCTGTCGTGTGTGCGTGTGGGCACGTGTGTGTGTGCCTCTGCGTGTGCGTGCGCCCCCACAGCCTGCGATGCACGTCCCCCCCACCTCCGAGGGTCCCCAAGATCCAGGAGGCCGCGCCGGGCAGGGCCAGGAGCCCGCTCGGCGCTCACGGCCGTGCCCTGAGGGCCAGAGTCACGGACCGGGGGCTGAGTCCCTGAAGACGCGTCAGCCAAATGGGTCACTCAACTCCTTCCGCTTACGGTTCATCAGGCTCACGGTAACTTACGTTATGTGGCCCAGTTTCAACATTAGAGTGACTTTTTCCCCCAAAGTCTGGGCTCTGCTGCGCTTTGGCTGCAGAAACTTTAAGTGTGTACTTGGGATTCCGAAAGCTTGGCTCCTATATTTTATTCACCGGCTCTCAGAAAAGCGAGCTGTTTTCTAGCCTCCTGCAAGCTGACTGAGCCATTTCGGGAGATGTTGGCAGCGTCTCTGCGAGCTCGGGGCGTAAGGGGCTCAGAGAAGCTTGGCGCGTGGCCATCGGATCTGCCCGGGGCCCACACTGTCCGGCTGCTCAGTGGCCGAACGTCACTCTCCTACCCTTCACGTTCGGACCCAGGCGCCTCTGGAGCTCATGCAGATCTGTGTGCAGAGGCGCAGAATTTGGCCAGTGTGGGCAACCGGCCCAGGCGTCCGAGATGCCCCTGGCAAAGGTGCGGCCCCGAGGTGCCTAGGGAAACTGACCCTGCGGTGCGAGGCATGTGGGGCGGGCTTGGTGGCGAGCGGTGAGCCGGCATTGAGCAGAGGGACCCCTAGCCGGCCAGCATGGGTTTCCACCTGCTCGCCCAGAATGTGCCAGTCCCCAGCCAGCCCTGCCCAGCTCGTCCCCCGGCACCCCTGCGCTGTGGGGAGTGCCTGACGGTGAGGGGTGTTTTGAGTAGAAAGCACATTGCCCTGAATGTCCTAAACACTTTCCCTTAGGGTGTGCGTGTGTGTGGGGGCACATGTGTGCAGACAGAGCGCCCCAGAGAACTGAAGCCGCTTGAGCCCAAAGGTTGTCTGATGGCAGAGCTCCTTCTCCCCCCCCCCCCCCCCCCACCACCGACCCCCGGCTGGAGCTCCGTCTTTGTTCTATCCATGCCTTCAACTAATCGGACGAGGCCCACCACGTACTCTGCTCAGAGTCTACTGACTTAAACACTCATCTCATCTAAAAACGTCTTCACGGGCCGGTCTAGACCGGTGTTTGACCCAACGTGTGGCCCTGTGGCCTGGTCAAGCTGACCCATGACACTGGACATCACTCGCCTGTTTCGGGCTCGGCCAGGACGGTGAGAGGAAGCTGTGCCCTGGACCCCACGGTGAGGGCTGGGTGTCCCGAGCTCTGGCTGTGGCTCAGCTCACAGAAGGGACCGGATCACGTGCAGGTTGGCCTGCGAACAAGTAAAGCCATTCACGTCTCAAACGATGCTGACAATTTCGTGAAGGCGTCGTCAGCAGGGAGTCCTGAGGGGAAACCGGGACAGGCCTGGAAGCGGGATCTGGGGGCGCGTTTCCACGCGCTGACCACGGCCTGCATCGGGGAAGCCCGACTGTCCGCCCTCGAGGGCGCGAGGGTGTCCCCAGCAGGGAGAGGATGGGAGGGCCCTGGCGCCTGCCCCCGGGAACACAGGCTGCCTGCCCCGGAAAACCCGCTGGGTCTGCCTTCTCCCGTGCACTCCCAGCACCCCCGCCCCAGGCAGACCCACCGGGAATCACCCGGGACGCGCTAGGGCCACACGGGGAGGCGGGGGCCCCCTGCACTGAGGCTGAGGGAGGCTCACACCCGCAGAAATGTCGGGCACGTTTATCACCGATGCGCGTTTCTGTTGAGGGTGAAAAATCTGTGGTTTCTGCTGAAGGACGCCCACCCCTAACCCTGCAGCCCCCACCGCGGCACCTTTCTCCAAAGGAAAGGCAGAGACGTCCCGGCTGGACGGGCAGGGGTGGGTGGGGTGGGGGGGCTGGGAGCCGGGGCTGGGGCGGGGGCTCCCCCTGCTCCCAGTTCACAGGCACCCCCAGGACCCCGAGGCGTCCCCCAAGCCTCTTGGCACTGCGCTAGCCCCGGGGGTACTCGGGTCGCCGCCCGTCGCTGCGGGGACACCGACATCGGTGAGCAGCCACCTGTGTGATGGGGGCTGGCCCTGGGGCCGGGGCGCGGGCCTGTCAATCACAGGACACACCGCGGACCCAGAGAGGCCCGCCGGCCACCCAGCGTCTTGCCGGGCGAGGTCCATGCTGGCCTCCGGCGGCACACCCGCCCTCCCCAGCCTGGAACCGCGACTCTCGTCGCGGGAAGCCTCGGGGCCGGCCCGCAGTCACACGGTCGCGGGGTGCGTCGTGCGTTTCTGTCCCCGGCACGCGGCTACCGTCTAGGTGTCCCCCTGTCTGCTAAAGCTGCCCACTTGCCCTGTCGCGCTCACCGGAAGCGAAAGGGAGCGTTAGGCATGCTGTGAGGACCCGGGAGGGGGACAGCCAGCTGTGGTCATTCCCTGCCCCGCTGGCCGCGCAGCCCTCCCCGCTGGGGACGCTGCCGGGACAGCCGGTGCCGGGGGGTGGCCCCGCCCCTGCCGGGGGGGGGGAGAGGGGGGGCTCCGGCGGGGTTTACCGCGGCCCCATCCAGGGGCTCCCCTGAAGCCCACCCCTCCCGCCCACCCGCGGACCTCAGGGCGAGGAGGAGCCCCAGGGCGGCCCCGCGCGTCCGCGTGGGACCCGGAGCAGGTGCCAGAAGGCGTCTGCAGGGGGCGCTGCTCCCGCTTCGCCCGGGGCTGTGGACTCACAGGTCTTTCTGGTTAAGAGCCTTACCGCCCACGTGCACAGGCCAAAGCCCATATTTTCAGGTCTTGACGGCGTCTTCCTTCCACTTTCTGATTGATGGTCCTGGGGGTGAGTTTTCTGTGAAACATTCTCTGAGCCCCTCGGCAGATAAAAGGCCCCGCCCTGGGGGTGGAGAGCCTCCCTCCCTCCGCTCGTCTGTCTTCATGAAGCCCAGATGCGTGGAGGGGGGACTCGGCTCGCCGCCGGACCGCCTCTCCTCCCTCTGCTCCAGGCTGCAGCCTGAGGGCCACACGCGGGGGGGGGCCGCTGAGTTGTGTCTCTCCCCGCTGAGCCTGCAGGGGTGCGGCTGCCCCCGGTGGGCAATGCCTCCACCTGCACGTGCGGCCCTTGCTGCGTATCCCGGGCTCCGGAGCCACGTCGGCCAGAAAGGGGTGTGCTGCCTCGCCACAGGGCGGTCCCCGCGCAGGGACAGCCTGCTCTCTGCTCTCGGTTCCCGCCATCCTCCGGCTCACAGCCCCGACCGGCCCCTCCCATGCAGCCGGGAGCGCCCCACCCCGCCCCCCGCCTCGACCTAGCCCTCCATTTGGTCCACGCTGGGGGTTTCTTCCGTGCCCCAGGCCCTTACGGACTCCGTGGCACCCCGGTGCAAGGGACAGCACTGTCCCCGTGTTTCCTGAACCGCGGGGGACACCTGACACTGTGGGCTCCTGCCGGACGGCCCCCAGTGCGCAGAACCGCTGCTCGCTCAGCACCAGTCCGGTAATCAGACAGGTCTCGGCCTCCCGCCCCCCCCCCCCCGGGGCCGGGGGAGACGGCAGACCCCCCTCCATCCGGGCGCCCTTCCGGACCCAGATGTGCGGCTTGCGCGTGAGGCGAGCAGGTCTCGTCGTGCGGAGGGGGGAGACGCTGGAAAAGCCCCGCCACGCCTGCCCCCTCCCCGCCTCCCCGCGCCTCCCGTCACAGGCCCAACAACCTCTCGCTCTGGAGCGGACCGTGCTTGTCTTGGCTGCCGACAGCGGCCATCCTCGGAGACCCGGCTTGCATAACCGTGAGGTATCCGCTTTCTCTGCGACGCCTCTCCGCGAGGCCTGAAATGGCCCTGAGCGGGCGGGCCGGCCTCCAGCTCCCTCCCCCAGGCTTGGGACGGGTCCCTGGCAGCGGCCCCCGACCACAGGCAGGCGGACTGGCCGTGGCAGAAGGAGCCCCCGGCCTCCGGGAGCCAGGAGCCGCCGCCTCCGACCAGGCCGGCCGGCACGGGCCGAGGGCCGCCTCCGCCCTCTGACTGCGTCCCTCCTGGCGTCATCCCCGGCCCTGCCAGCACCGTGGGCCTCGGGTCAGGAGACGACTGCTGCGGGGAGCCGATCCCGGAGCGCTCTGACGGATGACCTCGTCGCCGGCCAGGCCCCCTCGAGAGCCGTGTCCGGCGCCCTGGCCGTGGCCCCAGGCCCTCGATGTGGCCGGATGCCCACGTGTGAAGACTCCACGGTCCTGTGCCCTTACGGCCCCGCCACCCTCTCCCTTCGGCTGTTGCCGCCAAAAGGTGGGGCGAGGGAAACAGGAGATTCGAATAATGGGTGAGAATTATTATGTCTTCGTGCGAGCTGGAGCCCAGCCCCGTTCCCTGCGAGCGTGATAACTGGGGGCCCCGCGTCTTACATTTCCGCGCCGGGAGCCAGGGCCGGCCGTGACAATGAGAGCATTGTTCCGGGTGCTGGGCATTGTCACCGGCTGACCGAGCCCCGAACACAGGAGATCCGCACGCACTGGGAAACGGGGACGAGGCCCTGGACACTCACCAGAAAGAGGACGGGGGACACGCCTCCTGCTGCTGACGGCCGTGCGCGCGCGGCCTGGTGACAGGTCTGCCCACAGCTGGGACAGGCGCTCGTGGAAGGATCGTGGGCACGCTCGTGGGGTTTTCATTTTGAGCAAAACCGTGAGGCTGGAACCAGCACCGGCTTCCCTGACTGGGAGCGGCTGAGGGCCCAGGGGCTCCGGGCCTGCCTCAGGTTCCCCACCCCCCTCCCCGGGACAGCAGCGAGCACAGGCCAGGTCCTGCGCCAGGGGAACCAGGAACGACAATGTTCCAGGGCCTGGGTCTTTGCCCGCCCCGTGGGGCCCGGCAGGGATGGGGCAGTGCCCCCAGGAACCTTGTAGGAACAATGAAAAGTGAGCAGAGCCCAGAAGGGTCTCTCCCACCCGGGGCCCTCCTCCCTCTCTGCCCTGCTTCAGGCCTCGAGGGCAGGGGTGGGGGCAGGAGAGCTGTGTCTCTGTCCTTACAGGGCCCACCCTGAACCTTGCCACGGGGACACAGCTGGTCATCTAGGGCCAGCCATCCAGACCACCCCTTGGAGCCCGGCCTCTCTGTGCTGGCCCCGGGCAAGCGTGTGAGGAAACTCAGGCCTGACCGCTGGCCCCCCCCCCCAGCTCGTGCCTGCCCCCCGGACCTCAGGTTCTGAGGTCACCTTCCCGGCGCTCGCGCAGCCCGCGTCGTGGACCCCAGGAGGCATGTCGATCTGCCCGGCCCCTCAGCTGCAGCCCCTCCCCACGGCCGTCTCCTCGGGCCCGGGGCGCGGGGGCCGCGTGCGTGGGCCCGCACGGCTCGGGGGTCCAGAAGCCGGGGCACCACCCGATCCTTCTCCGTGGGGCCTCTGGGAGGCTGGAGAGTCACATTCATTTCTTTGGGGGTCAGTGCCGATGCGGTCGGTCTGCTCTGCCCACAGATGCCCGCCCCGCCCCTCGGGCCACGTGTTCAGAGGGCAGCCGGGGCCCCCGAGAATGGCCCACCTCCCGTGCCTTCCCAGGGGACGGCAGCCCCGTGAGTCAGTGCAAAGGGGCAGGGGCGGGGATGGGGCCGCCCGGGGGGAGGTATGGGCCCCAGGGCCCCTGGCGGACGGCACTGGCTCCTGCAGCCGCCTCGGTTCTTTTGTTATCTGCCCTGGATTCCCCGGGTCTCAACGCTAAGCTTCCGTAAATCCCCTCTCATATGGAAGTCAGCGAGCCGTATCATACTTAAACTGTCCACGGTCGCACCTCATTGGTTTACAGGTTTTCCCTGCTGGCACTGGGGCCTCCGAGGCCTGTGTCTCCCAACAGCCCCGTAAGCCCCAGGCCTGGGGCCAGAGGAGCCCTGTCGCCACATTCGGGGAAGGACGGGGACAGGATCAGGGGGAGGGGGTACAGGTGTCCCCCTGCCCACGGACTCCAGGGGAGTCTGTCCGGGGTCAGGACAGTGTGGTCCGTGCTCAACGGTCCCACAGGGGTCTTCAAACCTCAGGGCTGAGGATGGGAGGGGGCGCTGGGCGGGGGCCCGGACGCCTGAGGCTCCTTGGTGCCCACGGCACTACCGGGCAGAGGCTTCCGTCCATGCAGGCGTGCGGGGCTGCTGGCGGGGGAGCGGCTCCCGGCTCTGGACCCACCCCCGTGTCGCGGTGTCCAAGCACAGAGCCTGGGCCGGTGCCAGACTCAAAGTTCCCTGGGGCCCTCTGCTCTGCCTCCTGTGGAGCGAGCGGGTGTTCACCACACACGTCAGGGCCGTGGCTCCCATCCACGTGCACCCCTCTTTGCTCACTGCCCCCTCCCGTCCTTGGCAGCCACGTGGCTCCGTGGGGGACGCAGCAGCCCCCGGACCTGGGGGGGAGGGGCTCCCACCAGAGCCCGTGAGGTGAGCAAATGAGTGAGTGAGTGCACGCGGTCACCACAGTCACCTCAGCTGAAGCCCCTTTTGGCAGAGGGCGCGTTCCCAGGCCGAGAGGTGAGCAGGCGGGGACCCCTTTCCCCCGTGTGTCTGCGTGAGGGCGGCCTCCCCTCGGTCTCACGGGAGGGAATCTGCAGTCTGGCCCCCCGTGTACTCGATGGACTGAGGGGGGGGGTGTCTCCCGCTCTCCTGGACCCGGGGTCGAGGCCACGGGGCGATGGCGGACACAGGGCCAGACCCGGAGTGACATGTGCTCTCTCTTGGGCTTCCTCCTCCACCAGTGGCCTCATGGCCCCACGTCTACAAGCAGAAGCTGCCCCACACCTGCTGGAACGCGCTGCTCCGCGGAGCTGGAATGAGGTGCTCCCTGGAGCTGGAACTTGGTGCTCCCCAGAGCTGGAATGAGGTGGTCCCCAGAGCTGGAATGGGGTACTCCCCGGGGCTGGAATGACATGCCCCCTGGAGCTGGAAAAAGGTGCTCCCAGGAGTTAGAAAGCAGTGTTCCCAGAGCTAGAACGAGGTGCTCCCCAGAACCAGAACGAGGTGTTCCCCGGAGCTGGAATGAGGTGCTCGCAGAGCTGGAACAAGATGCTCCCGGAGCTGGAACAACGTGCTCCCAGGAGCTGGAACAGAGTGCTCCCCAGAGCTGGAACTCGGTGCTCCCTGGAGCTGGAACGCAGTGCTCCCTGGAGCTGGCCCCAGAACCGCTTCCACGTCTCCCACCACCCCTGGGTTGAGGCCGGTGCAGGAGGGCAGCTGTGACCCCCGGGAGGAGGGGTGGTAATCACCCCGTTATAGAGGGGAACACGGAGACTCCGAGCGGCCCCGTGGCTTTCCTGGGGCCACACGGAGCTCGGCCCACACACTGCAGCCAGGCGGGAGGTGGGAGGCCGCTGGGGCCTGGAGCTCTGCTCTGGCCTCCCAGGCAAGCGGACCCGGGCCCAGGAGGGAGCGAAGGGCTGGGCAGGGGTGCAGCCATTTCCCGAGGGTCAGTGTTGCGCCCGGACCCCGACGTGGAGGGGCTGGCACGCAGACCACGTCTCTAGAGAGCAACAGAGCCTCTGTAGGTGAGCCCGTGACTGGCTGGCACCCACGGGCCCCGCGGGGGTGTCCAGGGCTGGCCTTGGAGACCGTCACAGCAGAGATCACGGAATCCAGGGGACAGGTGGGTGTTAGGAGCACAAAGGCGCTTTCCCTGCGTGTCCTCTGCCTCCCTGCCTGACGTCCCCATCACCCTGATACCGACTGCCTGCGTCTGGCTCCCACCACGAGACGCGGCTTTGCGGGTGCCTCGCAATCATGGCCAGGATCGCTCATGGAACCTTCTGGGAACCTCGTGGCAGCTGGGATTTAAGAGCAGGGGAACTGAGCACCGTGAGGGGACACTGCAGGGTGTGGGCATTGCTGAACACTGTGCCCTCAGAACACGGAGGAGCCCGGACCCCAGAGTCACACGGGCTGAGCTTCCGAATGTGAGTGACCAGTCCGGCAGGGCCGGCAGGGGCCCTCAGTAGGGGGATAGGAGAGCTGACACGGTCTGGGCTCTGCCGGGGACACAGCAGGTCAGAGCGAGGGGCGCACTTGGCCTCTGTGTGCCATCCCCTCCGCTCAAGCAGAGCTAGCCTGCCTACAGCATCTCCATTATCCCTTGCACCCAAATGGTGCGTCACAGAAAGATTTTGTTTGTGACCACGGGGATGGGAAAGGGTGGGAAGGGCTTTGAAGAGGCCTCTGTCGAGATGTGGGGAGGGCGACCCATAAATCAGAAATAGAAAACGGGCTCAGATTCACTCCTCGGTCTCTCTCCCGGCAGGCGGGGTCTGAGGAGCTCAAAGCCACAGGACGGTTTCCCCCCTTCCTCCAGGACCTAGCCCACCCCGGCCCCAAGCCCCGATCTTTTGCATTAGACAACTCTGGGCTGACGCAAGGGTGAAGCTGCAGATGGGAAGGCTGAACCCACAGCTACTCACGTCTGTCTAGCCTGCCTGACCCTCCCCTGGGCCCCCTCGCTCCCTCAAGGAAGCCAGAACTAGAAGCCAGACCTGGTACGAGGCTCCTGCTATGGACTCTACCAGGGACTGGGGAGCTACTTTCCCTCTCCACGCTAGAGCACCCCAGGGACAAAGTGCTGAGGATGACCTAGCGGTCAGAAAAGTGCCATCACAGCCATCAACACCACCACCATGGCCACCATCACCTCCATCACCATCAACATCGCCAATATCACCATCATCATCATCGCCAATATCACCACCATCACCTCCATCACCATCAACATCACCAATATCACCATCATCATCATCACCATCACCGTCATCACCACCATCACCATCAGCATCATCGCCAATATCACCGCCATCACCTCCATCAGCCCAGAGCCCGACGTGGGGCTCGAACCCATGAATCGTGAGATCGTGACCCGAGCCGAAGTCGGACGCTTCGCCGACAGAGCCCCCCAGGCGCCCCGAAAGCAGAGTGTATTGAATAGAATAAAAGGGGGCTTTGTTTTAGTCACTCTTTGTGGTGTGGCTGGGTAACAGGAGGACAGTCTCGGGCAGAGCGGGGTGCGATGGAGTATACAATGGAGGAAAGAGCCCTAGAAGCTGGGCTGAGAGGGGTTCTCAACTTATTACGTGGTTTTGGAAAGTCACGGCTCCTGAGCTTGACATCCTCACTTGGAAAGCAGTGACCCTGACGGGGAGGGTATTGAGAGTAAGGACCAGTGGCCCTCTCTAAGTTCCTTTAGTGACCTTTAGGTATGATGGAAAGAGATAAACACACTCCTCGGGAGCCCCATGCGTGAGCTGAGCCCCCAGCCCCACCCGGCATTAACAAGATGGTTGGAGGAAATGGTGGACAAAGGCTAGCTGACTCTCTGCCTCCCCCTTCCCTGGTGTCCGTGGGACTCAGTGGGGAACTGAGCGTTCACTCCCACTCAGAGGCAGTGAGGCAGGCAGAGTTAGTCGGTTCTTACTTCCTCCCGAGGCCTCAGTGGGGCCGAGGAGGGAGCTGAACGTCCACCGCCCCACCCCCGTCCGCAGCAGGCTGTGTGAGTCAGTGCCCATGTTTCTGGGGCGTTGGCCGTGGGGATCCTCAGAAAACTCCACCCAGCCCTCGTGCTACACCCCAAGGGGGGACTGTCTACTACAAAAAAGATTAGATAGTATCCAGAGTCTCAGGACTTTCAAAACTTCCAGCGTATAATAGAAAATCACTCATCATACCAAGACCCGAGAAAATCATAGGCTGAATGAGAAAGGGCGAGGAGCAGGCACGATTGTCGCAGCAGATTGAGCTGAATCCGAGGCTGGAGTTGTCTGGCAGAGTTTTAAAGCAGCCATCACAAAAATGTTTCAGCAAGCAATTGTGAATTTCCTTGCAACGAATGCAAAAGCAGCAAATCTCAGCAAAGAATTAGAATTTACAAAAGAAGGACAAATTATAGAACTGAAAAATATCCCTAAAATTTACAAATGGGCCGGTGTGGGGCATGGGAGGGGACAGAACTGGTGAATTTCAGGACAGGCAAGTGGGATTTATCCAAACTGAACCACCAAGAAGAGAGGCCAAAAGAGATGAACAGACTGTCAAGAGTCCAGGGGACAATACAACATCGCGGGCGGAGCGAAAAGAGTGGACAAAACTTCCCGAATTTGGCAAAAGGCATGCATCTACAGATTCAAGAGGCGGCGTAGATCCCAAAGGATGAACCCAAAGAAATCCACGCCCAGACACACCGTAATTAAGCTTCTGGGAACTACAGACAAGGAAAAGCTCTCGAGAGCAGCGAGAGAGAAACAGCATGTTACCTGTACGAGGGCAGCAAATCACTGAGGGTCTCTGATCTGCAGCCCTGGCGGCCACGGAGAAGGGGCCCACGCATCGTTCAGGTGCTGAAAGGGAACGGTTACCTGCAGATTCTATGTCCACAGAGAATATCCTTCAGGGGCGAAGGAGAGAGAAAGGCATCCTCTGATGACAGAAAGCTAAGAGAACTCGCCACTAGAAAACTACCCCTAAGGAAAGACTAAGGGAGGTTCTTTTAAACAGAAAGGGGCCTTGGAACCTCAGAAGCACCAAAGAACATGGGTAGAATAAGGGTAACCATATGACACGGTAGTCTTTTTTTCTAATGCTTATTTTTTGTTTTATTTTGAGCAGAGAAAGACAGCACAAGAAGGGGAGGGGCAGAGAGAGAGGGAGAGAGAGAGTCCCGAGCAGGCTCCACACTCAGCGCAGAGCCTCACGCAGGGCTTGATCTCACGACCATGAGATCGTGACCTGAGCCAAAATCAAGACCTGGATGCTCAACTGACTGAGCCACCCAGGCGCCCCAAATTATGGGGTATCCTAATGAGTTTCTTAAATCATCTGATGGTAGAAGGAAAAATCGAATACCTTTTAAGGTTGTTCTCAACGTGCGTAGAAGAAACAGGACAATTCTATCTTAATATTTGGGAGGGTGAAGGGACCTCAACAGAAGTATGTTTTCTGCATTTCACTCCAGGAGCTAAAACATCACTCCAAGTGGACTGCAATGTGCACCTGTGGCAATCACCAAAAAATCAATACAACTCAATATGCTGAAAATCCCCGTCAATACATCAAGACGGGATTAAAAAAAAAAAGTTCAACCACCCACAGGAAGGGGAGAGAGGAAGAACAGGAAACAAAATAATAAGGAGGCAGAGTTAAGATAGAACATACTGCTTTAAATGTAAACAACCCAAAGACACCATCTAAAAGGCAGAGATCACGGCCTCAACAAGGGACCCAGGTACCTGCTACCTTCATAGGCACTGTGTGCTCACTCTAAATATGACATAAGTAGCTTGACAACAAAAGTATAGGAATAGATTATGGACGATGCAGACATGAAATACACACACGTGTAGAAAAATGGGTGTATTTCATGCAGGCTAAAATTTCACGTAGTCCTGTCTTTAAGACTTTTTTCTCCCTCTTGCCCTCTTCCCTTCCCCCTGCATTCTGCCTCGTTCCCTCCTTCCTGCACCAACCAGTGGCACCTACCCTTCTGTTCTTTGCTCCATGTGCTTATCACCCTATAAAAAAATCCCCACATGTTCACTGGTACAAAACATGCACAGATAGGCGTGGGGAAGTGCCGTTGTTTTCTTCGCCAGGAAAAAAAAAAAGGAGGTCATTTTATAAAGACATTTCTGTATTTTGTTCCTGTCCCAATATTATTTTGGGAGAATTCTGCCAACTCAATGAGGAAAAGTTCCCTTTGTGCATAACTTATCCAACCATTACTTTATTGACGGCTGTTCACTTTGCGGCCGGTATTTTACTCCCAAACAACGCCATCAACATCCTTGGAGGTAAAAACAAACAGACACATCACGACAATCAAGTAGGGGTGTCGATGCTTACATGCCCCCTCGGAGCAGGGGCCCTAGAGGGTCCTAAACAGACGGCAGTTTCTGCTGCTGCCCCACACCGTCCGCCCAGGACGAGGGCTCCATTCTGCTCCCGCTGCCCGGCCTCGTACAAGCAACGAAAGCCATACTTTGCTGAGGACGCACCAGGTAAGCGTCTGCTGGCCCCCAGAGCAGGGCAGCGCTCATGACTGTCCCTGTCCCCCACCAGGGCTGACCATCTCAGACCATCTGAAATGCAGATCCCAGGGCCCTGCTGAATCAAGCTCCAGCATGAAGCCTGGGCTCCTGCCTTCGGTGCAAACTCTGCAGATGTAACCCAGGGCTTTTTCGGGAGAGGAGGGTAGGGGGGAACCACTTAAGAGATTCGCCACCAGGGTCGCAAATTACTCTGGTGCCACCTAGAATAAACGGCCCGATGTGTCCAAAAGCTGCACCGTTTGGTCTTTTATTGAGCGTCCTGCTGATGCCGAGGGGAGAGTTCGCACCCACCCCTGCCCACGGCCCCTCAGAAGCACCTTCTCTGGACCACGGATGTCCCAAACTCCTTGAAATCCGCGGAGGTGACCCACATCTGCTTGAAGCTGCTCAGGGAGGTGACAATGGAGGCCCCAATCCACGTGGAGAACCACCTGTCGGGGGGGGCCGTGATCTTGATGGGGGTCCCTTTGGAAGCCAGCTGCTCTAGCTCCTTGAGGAGACGGTCGTCGAGGCCCTGGAACAGGGTGGTGCCCCCCGACAGAACGATCTCCCCAAAGAGGCTCTTCTGGATGTCGGCGTCACACTTGGTGATGCTGCAGGAGACCATTTTCGAGAGGCCCGGGTTTTGGATGCCCAGCTGGTCGGGTGCGAACAGGGCCTCGGGCGCCTGGTACAGCTGGTCCCCAATTCGCACGACGTTCCCGTCCTGCAACTTGTACTCCCTCAGGATCTCCTCCGGCCTCCGGGAGAGCTCCTTCTCTGGCTCCAGGGCCACATAACACAGCTTCTCCTTGATGTCCTCCACGAGGGCTTTGTCCAGCGCGCACGGGAAGGTCCCACCAGCCAGCAGCAGCCGGGTGAGGTGCTCTGTGATGTCCCTGCCCGCCACGTAGAGCTTGGTGACCGCGTGGGGCAAGGAGTACCCCTCGAAGATGGGGACGGTGCACGTGACCCCGTCCCCGCTGTCCACCACCAGGCCCGTGATGCAGGCTGAGGCGTAGAGGGCCAGCACCGCCTGGTCCGACAGGTAGAAGGCGGGCACGTTGAACTTCTCGAACATCAGCTCGGCCATCTTCTCCCGGGCCTCCCTGGGGTTCAACGAGGGCTCGGTCATGAGCACGGGCCGGTCGCTGGCCTTCACCCCCAGCTCCCACTCAAACAGATGCCTGCAGAGGGTCTCCACGTCCTCCCAGCTGGTGACCAGGCCCCGCTCGATGGGGTGACACAGGTGCAGGACCTCACGCTTGTACAGAGCCTCTTCCCCCACAAAGTCCTTCTTCTGGTTGGGTCCTGCCGAAGGCATCTTGAGCTTGGGGTG
The DNA here is from genome assembly GCF_023721935.1 of Panthera uncia. Lineage (NCBI taxonomy): Eukaryota > Metazoa > Chordata > Mammalia > Carnivora > Felidae > Panthera > Panthera uncia. The sequence continues at coordinate 103,053,179 of NW_026057585.1, forward strand.
CCCCACGACGGAGCTGATGACGTGGCGGGGGCCAATCTCCCCAGACAGGCCTGCCTTGCAGAGGCCGGAGCCATTGTCGAAAATCACGGCGGGAGAATCTAGCACGTGTGGATTAAACATGTCTGCAGTAGCCTTTTCCGCGCCTCGCCGAGATGAAGACAGAACTCTCTCGAGCTACTTTGTGACACGAGAGGCCCCCTGGAAGCTTTAAGGGCACGGGATTCCACGACTCCCAGGAGGCACTAGCAGGCGGCCCGTGCCCGAAAGCCCCCCATCCTCCCCACGGGTCTGCCCTGCTCTCAGACGGCCCGGGGGCCGTGGCCTCTTCAGGGGTGACGGTCCCACATGTAACAATCCAGCCAAGGCAACAATTGTCCTCAGCCAGCGGCACAGGACCTTCAGGGGCTGGGGGCTCGGAGCCCCCCAGCGCTCCCTTCCTGGTGAGATTCCAACAGTCGCGGGATAAGCCAGACCCACAGGAGGTATTGCTAGGCCCGTGTGCCGAGGCCCGGCCTCGGAACCGAGCAAAGCAGCCCAGCCTGGGTCCACCCAGCACCCATCAGGCTGCCATTATGGGGGGGGGCAAAAACACATTTCCCTTTGCACGGGTCCAGGTTGGAGGAACAGTGCCCAGAGCCCATCACAGCAGGTACTCAGAACATGCAGACTCCTCCAGGAAGGCCTCGGGGATTTCTCTTCCCTTTAGCCCGTGGCCCTGGCTCTCTATCCCACAGAAGAGATGCTAAGCGAAGCTGTCTGGGCCTGCTGGCTGTCTCTCTAGGCATGCATAGCCGTAGCAGTAGGGTTGGGACACGACCTCTGAAGACGGGATCTGAGGTCTCTGGTGTCGGGGACACCTGTGTCTACGGACCATCACACAGCCGGCCACGCCCCCTGAAGCTCGTTCAGAGATGACCAGGTCAGCAAATCTGAGGCCGGCAGTGAAGCTGAACGGTGGCAAGGCTGTGAGCTGTAGCCCCAGTCCTGCTCTGCCCGAGGGGCCAGGCCAAGGGGCACCCGCTGCAGCCTCCCGGAGAGCCAGGGCCAACAGCACTGAGCCCTGGTGGGTGGAGGGGGGTGTGGGGGACGTGTGAGTCCCCGATGGTCCCTCCCCTCCACACATCCCAAATCAGCCTCGGGGGGTCCAGCTCCGCCCCCGTCCAGAGAGCCCTCCCAGAGGACCCCTCCCTACTAGACCTCCTGGCCTCCTCCTGCCGGTGGTCCTATGTGTCCGGCCGACCCCCCTAAACCCACCAGCAAAAATAGTCACGTGTTATTTTGTAGTGTAGACGCGTGGTGTAGCTGTGTGGTGCATACGTGTCGTGTAGACAAGTGACAGACGTAGGACTTTGGGGGCTCCCTCGGGGCTAAGTCCTGGGTGAGAATCGATATAAAGTTGGCATTGCTGGACATTTTCCCCAAAGGACACCTCAGGTAGAAACTGAGTCACAAGCGCAGTGGGGTTGGTGCCTCGGGATGACCCCGGGCGGAGTCTGCACAGCCCCAAACCATCATCAACTGCCCCTGCGGGGGCTCCCACCATCTGGAGGCTCCAGCACTTAGGGAAGGATGTGTCCCCGGCAGGCTGCTGCGGGCGTGGGGACGGTCAGCGGAAGGCTGGGTCTGGGGGGTTCCAGCCTCTGCTTCCACCATAAAAGGCCTGTGTGCCCGGGTCTCAGGCTTTGCTAGAATTTTCTCCTTGTCGCCAAACACCCCAGGAAGAATCGGGAGGAATGTGCTCTCAAGGTTTCTAAATTGGGCCCCAAAGCGGCCCATGTGGGAGGTGATGTAACATCAGATGTCAGTTTCACACACCGGGTCGAGGCACACGGGTGACACGGTGGTCCCGGGGGGTGGGGGCCGGGGCCGGCGGGGGCTGGGAGGCATTTGCAGGAGGGACAGAGAAGGAGAAGAAGACCAAGGCAGAGGCGCAGCTTAGACCGGCCAGTGGGTGTGGGACCGTCCTGTGGCCACTGGGCGGCCCGTTGTCGTAACAGCTCAAGAACCGCGTCCCAGAGGCCAGCTGCCTCTGACCCGGGCGCAGGCCACACGAGCACACACAAACCACACCTGCCAGCCCCGGACAAGCTCAGACCCCCGGGGACAGAGCCGGGAAAGGAGGCCCAGCCGTCAGGACAGTGGTTTCTAGCAAAGCCATCCGAGTGTTTCCAGGACCCCTTCTCCAAATGTTTCCAGTCTCCCTGCCGAGCCGTGGCCGCTGGGTGGCCGCACGCCCGGCAGAGCGACCCCAGGAAGCGGTCCTCACCTCACTCTTCTCCGCCCGCTTGGGACAAACGCCCGCCCCCCGCCCGGAACGCACCTTCCCCACCGCTTGTCACGTGTGCCTGTGCCTTCGAAGCCTGGCCCCGGGCTCGGGGAAGCCTCTGTCCCCACCATCAGCGTCCAGTCTGGCTCACGACTGTCCACCTCACGGAGAGGAGACCCACCACCAGGAAGTGGGACACCCGCTGGGGGGCGGTACCACGCGGCCGCTGAGGAAACCGAGCGGGTTTATGAGCCACAGCCCACGTGATGTTGTGTTGGTTTCAAGCTCCCAGTCGGGGGCAGAGATTCCACCCCGTGGGGCTCAGGTGCCTGGGAACCTCCCCCCCCCCCCAGCCCTGCCTCCTCCCCGTGTCTGCGGTCCCTCGAGGAACCGCCCCCGCCCCTCCCAGCCCCGGGGGTGTGCATCTGGGGAGGGGGGCACCACGCATCCTGTGCAGGTGTCCACGTCAGAGTCCACAGGCGTCCTTGCCACTCCGGCGGAGGCGATGCTCCCTGCAGCTCGGCATTTGCCGCGAAGGTTGCATTTGCTATTAACACAAGGACGTTACCGCCCTTCAGACTCCGGTGAGAAGCCGGCCTCTGAGGCTGCCCTGCCCCCACCCCAGCCGGCCATGCCTCGTAAATCGCTCGAACAAGTTTATGGGCGAACCGGCTGTAACTCCGTCCCCCTCCACAGGGCAAGGCTCGCCACCTTGATCGTCCGGGAGGGCACTCGTTTCCGTCTTACACGGGAAGGCTGGCTCTTATTTCTGGTCCGGCAGTCATGGCCAACGGCAGCCCTCGCCAGCCCCTGCACGACCCCCGCCTCCCACACCCTTGGAGGAGCCCCGGCCCGTGGGGGGAGGTGCGCAGCCCCTGGGCAGCCTTGGAAAGCTGCCAGGCATTTAGACAGGAGCGGGCAGCCCCGGATCGGCCGAGCGTCCCTGCTTCTTACTGCCCTGGTGCAGCGCGACTGGGCGACACAAGTCCCGGGCTGGGGGCCGCCCTGGCTGTCCCATCATCCCTGGTTCCATCTGCCACTGATGCCCAGAGCCTCAGCCAATTAGTGACCAGCAGGCTGGCCTCATTAGTCGTGGCTGACATCTGGCGGCCAGATCCTGTTTGCCAGGGTCTGGTCCAGTGTTGGCCGGCAGCCTGATGGAACAGGGACACTATGTGAGCGACAGGATGGGCACTGCTCCCACAAGAGAGAACTGGGTACATGTCCGCGGACGATGTGGGAGTGCAGGGACCACGGGTGCTTGCAAGGTTTCCCCAACTGTCTTCTCTTCTAACTCTTTGCCCCAGGGAGCCCAAAGCCCTGAGCACTCTGTGTGGTGTCCTGGCTCTTTTGAATCTCTGAGAAGGAACTTGTGTCACATGCCCACTTATCTATTCTCCATCTACCATCCATCCACCCACCCATCCATCCATCCATCCATCCATCCATCTTATCTATCCATCCATCCACCCATCCATCCATCCATTCATCCATTTACCTATCCATCTATACATCCATCTATCCATCCATCCATCCACTCATCCATCCACCATCCATCCACCCACCCATCCATCAATCCATTCACCCACCATCCACCCACCATCCATCCATCCATC
>NW_026057585.1:103057160-103078559 GCF_023721935.1 Panthera uncia
CATCCATCCATCCATCCACTCATCCATCCTTCCATCCATCCTTCCATCCATCCACTCATCCATCCATCCATCCACTCATCCATCTATCCATCCTTCCATCCATCCACCATCCATCTATCTATCCACCCATCCATCCACCTACCCACCCACCCATCCACTCATCCATCCATCTATCCATCCTTCCATCCATCCATCCATCCATCCACCACTCACCTATCCCCACCCATCTATCCATCCAACCTCCTGTTCAATTATCCCTCCCATCCCCCTCTCTTCTCTTGGTAGCTGAAGTGAGCATACTCACTTGTCTTTATCTACCTCCTTCCTTGCTGACCTCTGGGTTTCAGCTGAGCCTATGGGGCCCCTACAGCCAACAGCACAGCAATCATGAGCCCTGCCTACTGTTGTCCCCTTCCAGCCAGTTGGGTCAGGAATAACATCGTTAGGTGACTCTTCTCTCAGCCTCCCATGAGCCTGACTCACTAAACTGGCCTGGATGGGCAGACCGGGCTCACTGCAGCCAACGTGACAGCAACAAGTCAGTATTCAGGGGGCAGAAGGAAGGAATTGGTGTTGAGCTGACATCCTCTTGGGAGTTCAGCGACACAGCCCTTGGCAGAGCTTTCCACCGTTCAGGGTGGCGCTGTGGAGACACTGCTGGGCGGGAAAGGTGAGGCAGGCCTATTTGGGGGGAGAGACGGTCTGAGGCCAGACCACCCGTCTCTTGCTTTTTGTCCCCCACCCTCATGGAACGCTGGTCCCCAGCACCTACAAAATGTGTTTTCTAAATACATTTGTTGGAGAAAATTTGGCAAACATAAGAAAAAGCATTATAAAGCTGATAAGAAGTAGACCCGACCCGGTCGTGATAAGCACTGCTGATACCTTGGCGTGTTCCTTAGGGTTTTAGATTTCAAACTACAACAGGGACGTGCTGTACGTGCATCCCATCCCTCCCCCACCTGACCCTCGCCCCGCCCCACTTCACGCACCACCTCCTGCCAGGCGCTGTGACAGGTGCCTGGTCATTTTCAAAGTGACGGCTGGCCTTTGTCACATAGGTGAGAGCGTCAGGGTGCAGGGCCCTTCCCTGCGCCCCTCCCCCTGAATTCTCATATACTGTTCAATATCTGCCTAAATCATCGCCTCGTGGGGGTGGCCTGTGGCCAGCAGTCAGGTGGCCTGCCATGCATTCTGCACCTGCGGTCAAATGCGCTGTGGTGGGCTGGCCTGTGGCGTCCCCAAGCGCTCAGGCCGCTGACGGTGTGGAGGCAGAGGGAAACTTCCCGGGGACACGTGGCTCTGTGGCCCGGCGGGAGTGGGGGCCCAGCCCCGGCGGGTGATGAACTTCACCCCGGTACATGCTGGTGAGAAGTGGACCCCTCATCGCGGCGGGTATGGCTGGAGACCCGAGGCAGCTCTGGGGGACCCAGGTTCCCGATCCATCAAGACAGAGGCCTTCCGTGCAGCAGCTCCAGGGCTCCGTGCCTGGTCCGCCTGACCACAGGGCAGGCAGGAGAGGATGATCTCTCCTTGTGGCGGGTGGTGGCCACCGGACCGCTAACCACCGTAACCTGAGCCCACATCTCAGGGGCATCAGGCCCCGTGTGGGTGGGCACAGCTCCAGGCCTGCCCCAAGACCCAGCCGTTGCCATCGGGGGGCCGTCCTGGGCAACTCAGGCGCCATAACAGAACAGCACAGACAGAGCAGCTTTAACAACAGACGTCCGTGTCTCGAGCCTCCGGGGGCTGGACGTCCGAGAGCGGGGGTGCCGGCGGGGCCTGGTCCCGGTGAGGCCCTGCTTCCTGGCCTGGCCTGCGGACTCCCACCTTCCCTCTGGGTCCTCGCAGGGCGGAGCGAGGGCTGGGGTCTCTCCTTCTCCTTGGACGGGCACTAATCCCACTGTGGGGCCCACCCTCGTGACCTCATCTGACACTAACCACCTCCCAAAGGCCCCCTCCCGACACTATCACACCAGGGCTTTAGCGTAGGAATCTGGTGGGAGAAAACAGACATTCAGCCCATCCCCGGCGCTGTCCCATCCTCCCCTCTGTGGCAGGAACCCGCAGCGTGACCGGCCCCACCCAACTGCGGGGCAGGTGGAAGACGATCTAGGCCGGGACGCAGAGGAGAAGGGGGAGAGCCCAGATGTGCTGAGCTGCCAGGCGCCTCTGCGTGGAAGGCAGGAAAGCAGAGGGGGGAGGGGCAGAGGGGAGGCCAGCCGGCGGTGGGAGGGGGGGGGTGCCGGGCCAGGGCTTCACCTGCCTCCAGGGGAACAAGAGACAGGCTTGTGAACCACCGTTCTCCCCACCCCTAGACCCGGAAACCTTGGGGTCCCACCGTCTCGTCTCCCCTTCACGGGACGATGCCTGCGTGGGGTGGGAGGCCGTGGGGCCATGGCCATCCTGCACCCCGTCGGAGGCTGGCGAGGCTCCAGCCCCAGCAGGACGGAGCAGAGGTGAACAGACTGGACGCGGCCCGCCCTTCCCTCCGCGCGCACCATCCCGTCCTTCCCACCGGTACGCATCGTGAGTTTCTGTTTTCAAGGGGCTGCAGAGCTCGGGCTCCGCCTTCCGAGAGGCTGCTCAGCGACTGGCTGCCCACTTCACCCGATTCTTCTGACCGTGTAGCTCTCTTCAGGGTTTGCACTGAGTGAGTTTTCCGCTGTCGAGGTTTAAACGATCACACGGCCGGAGTGGGATGTCCTGTACGTCCGTCTTCGTAAGCTTGGTGTGTACATTAGGGGTCTGATTCGGGGGCCCCACGGCCGAAGGGACACACACTTATGCCGGGGGCAGAGGCTGCCAGGATCTGAGCCCCTGTTTTTGGAGGAAGAGGGACCTACCGCTCCAAGAGTCCCTTCCTCTCCGGGTGTCATGGAGCCTCCCGGGGGAAGGGTAGAACAGGGGGGTTGGAACCACCTGTGACCTGGGGCTGCTGTGACGGAGCCCGCGGCCAGGGCAGCTTGACCACAGACATGCAGCCAGGCGGCCCTAGAGGCCACACGCCCCCTGCAGGCCCCCGGGGAAGGACCCTCCAGGCCTGTCTCCGGGCTCCTGATGGCTCCTGGCATCAGCAGAACCCCAATCCTCCTGTGGCATTCACCCCGTGCACGGGTCTGTGGCCAGTTTCCCCTCTGTATAAGAACGTCGGTCATATTGGATTAGGGCCACCCTGGTGGCCTCATCTTAATCGTATCACCTGCCAAGGTAAGGCCACCTGCACAGGTCTGGGGGTCAGGACTTCAGCCTAAGAATGTGGGGGACACAACTCAGCCCATACCCTGCACCTGCCCAGCGAGAACAGAGTGTGTTGATGAGCAGGGACCAGGTGAGGAGGCGGGAGCCCAGCGAGCACCTCGGGGGAGGGGAGGCCGCACACGACCCAGATAGGGGCTGTGGGGCCACCTAGCCCCGCCCAATGAGTTAACGCGACACTTGGCCGCTGAAAACAGCTGTCAGTTCTTATCTCGAGGTCTCTGTGGGCCTGGAATCCGGGCTCCGCTCACCTGGGTGCCGGAGGCCGGGGCCGCGGTCTCATCTGAAGGGTCCACGGGGAGGCCGGGGTGGGGGGTCTGCTTCCAAGTTCACACACGTGCCTGTGGGCAGGCCTCCGTCCCTTGCCGCGTGAGGCGTCTCGCCCAGGTCGGGAGCCACAGCCCTTTTATACCTGATCCCGGGAAGGACGGCCAGTCATTTGTGCCTCCTTCTGTTGTTCCGAGGGCCATCTGCCGGCCCAGAGCATGGGGAGCCGCGCACGTGAAGGGGCGCGCGCCCGGAGGTAGGAGTCTCAGGGGCGACCTTGGAGGCTGTCCACATCCACCAGAGCGTTGGTCACCCAAGCGTGGCCTCTCTGGCCTCTGTTTCCTCAGCGGCAGCAGGGCGCCGCGGGGCCCCTGACAGATGAGTTGGGGGCTCTCCGCTGGCCTCGTGCACTTAAACCGCTGCTGCTGCCCGTTCTGATGGCTTCAACGTGTCGCGTCCCTGGCCTGAGCCGTCCTCTCCCCAGGCACCCAGGGGAGCCATCTCGGCCTCCCTCGCCCCCGGGTCTCGGTGCCGACAGTCACCCTGCCTGCCGCAGACCCATGGCGGGTCCGGCGGGAGCACCTTAGTGTGGCCCTCAAAAAAGAGGGTCTCCCGCCCCCTGCTGGCACCCGGCGGAAGTGTCAGCAAATCGGGGTGGCTGGGGTGTCCCTGGAACAAAAGGAAGCTTGTTAGTTTCAGGCGAGACAGGACAGGGCGGGGGGGGGGGGCGGGGATCGGAGGGGAGGGAAAAAAAATCAATGTTTGCTAAACAGGGGGGAAAAATCATCGTGCCTCAGTGGGGAAAGGCTTATTTTCAAGTGTATTAAAGTGATTACCCAGAGGAAAGCCAGGGCGAATGACCGAGCGGCGAGTCCCCCGTTTTCCCAAAGAGCTTCCGACGAGCAGAGCGTGCTCGCCCTCCCTGCAGCCGGACACGGCCAAGCCTCCGGTTTTAAATAGTTTATAACATCTCCGAGGCCGCGTCTAAGTGAGGGCGGTCCCTGGAGATGCTCGGCAGACCCGTACGTTTAGCCAGTGATAAATAACCAGGAAAGCACAAGGCCCGGAAGGATCCCAGCTTTAATTCAAATAATTTAAAATCTAATGTTGAAAGAGCTCTTTGCATTCATGTGGTGTTCGCGGTTCCAGCTGGAGAAAGAAAAGGCTTTGTGTGCGGGGTGGGGGCAGGGTGGCGGGTTGTGAGCCCGAGGTACGGGGACTAACCTTTTTACCATGTGCCGCTCGCAGCCAGCTCGCCGGTATTTTTCATACCGTAAGTGGCAGACGTCGTTTCTGAAAGCCAGACGTGGGGGAAAGAAGATTTATCATCTCCGCGGAGTTTCTATTCCAGGTGAAAGGATTTTTGTCCACGGCGAGTCTGCCGAGGGGAGCCGAGGGTGCTGCCCCCTCCCCGCGGACGCTCGCCCCTCCGACAGCTCAGGGGGGACCCGCTCGCACAAGAGCTGTGCACTCGGCGGCCCGGTCCCCATCACGGTGGCGGACGGGGCAGGATGACGGTCCGACCGCAGGCCCGGCACGCCCAAGGCGCCTCCGAGGAGGGAGAGTCCGCGGTCAGCCGCAGACCAGGAAAGCGGCCGGGGCCGCCAGGAGCTGGGGACAGCCTGGGGTGGGGGCGACGCGGGCCGCAGGGATCGAGTTCGGGTTTGAAGGCTTTGCAGAGCTGTGTGCCGTGAGCTGACGGTGTCTCCCAAAGAGTCACGGCCACCTGAAACCTCAGAATCTGGCCTTATCTGGAAATGCAGTTAGATGAGATGAGGTCCTCTTGGATGAGAACGGGCTCCAAATCCAGCGGCGGGTGTGCTCGGGAGAAAGGGCGGACGCACCAGCCCAGACCCTCCCTTGGGGCCCCCGGAGGGGCCAGCCCTGCCCGCACCTGGCGCCCAGGGAGGGGACGCGTTTCTGTCGTCGTAAGGCCTGCACCTGCGTCTCGTAGGAAGACAGCGGAGGGAGGTTCTGGGAACGGCTGTCCGACGTGTGCGCCGTGTGGCTGCCACGTGCACCCTTCTTCTCGATGTGACGGTGACGAACGGTGTCACCCTTCCGGCCCCTCCCCTCCTTGAGTCTGCTTTGAGGTGGCACCTGGCGCTCTGATCCCCGAGACACTGTCCGGGGACGCGAAACAGCCCCCAACTCACCTTTCGAAAATGATCCATTTCCCCCTTTCCTGACCGTCGCCTTTTCTATTAAACGGCATCCGTGGGACCTTCACTTGGAGGGCTCCAAAGAGGAGCATCTGTCCCCGGCGTGGCTGGCGGAGGCCGGGGAGCATCTTCCAGGAGGAGCAGAGCCCAGAGCAGCACTCGGTGGGGGGAGGCCGCCCCCCCGACCTGGGTCTCGGCACCGGGCCCTCCCTGTCGTCCCCCAGCCACGTCCCGTGCACGTCTCCTCTGTGCCGCGAGGCGCTGTCCGATTCTGGGCGACTGGGAGCAGATCTAGGATGCTAGGGGGTGGGGGCAAGATTTCTCGAGAAACAAACACCGTCCGTCTTTTAGGAGTGGCACATTCCATGACATTCCGTGGCACTCTGGGGAAGCGTCCCTGGGCAGAGCGGGGAGGTGGGGGGGGGTCTGAGGTCTGCGCGGCCACTGTGGGCGGGTTGGGGGACCCGAGCCCGGCTCCCGGAGCCCGGAGCCACCACGGGTTTCCCGACCTGCCGCACAGGAAACCGCAGCTGTGGGCCTCAGTCCCGCGCCCCTGCTCCGCCCACGGCTCCCTCCCACTGACAGCCGCCCCCCTGCTCAGGCCGGGGGCAGCCAGGTCGGTGGCATCAGCCCCCGGCACAGACCCGCTGCCCTGGGTGGGAGAAGCAGCAGCCGGAAGGATCTAGAAAACGTGCAAGTCACTTGGTCGTAACCCCGGTACCACCGTCTACACTTCTCCTTCGGGCTGAATAAAATCCGCGTGCAGACTGCTCAGTCCCGATCCTCCCCTCCGGCCCCCCCCCCCGGCTTCTCTCCAGCTCCTCGGGCTTCAGGGGCTCGTCTCTCTGCCTGGAGAGGTTTTCCTCCGAATTCCCAGATGCCAGCAGCCTCTAAACCTGAGAGATCCGTGCGGTAACCCAGACACCTGGGACCACAGACGTTGGCGTCGGTTAGAATAAGACGCTCGGGGCCCCTGGCACGTGTGGCTGGCAGCTGCCAGACCGGACGCACAGGTGCGGGCCTGCCCACCAGGGCCTTGAGTTCCAGCGGTCAGGACTGGAACCGTGTTCAGAGCCACAGCGGAAGGAGTCTCTGCCTCCCACACTCGTCCTTGCAAGTTCTGACCGCCTCTAGCTAGTCTCTGACCATGATCGGGTCTGTCTGTCTCTCCCACCAGAGCTCGAGTTCCAGGAGGGGCTCTGTGAGCCCAGTGTCCCTGAACCTGCCAGCCCGGCACCTGCCCCAACGACAGCCGTCGGGACGGACAGACGAATGAATGAATGAATGGACGGATGAGAACAAGGTGCTTTGGGCGGCCCCTGGCCCTTCCCGGAGACCCAGTGTCCACCCCCTGAAGAGGAAGCAGCTCCCTCAAGGGCAGGATCTGGGGATCCCACGACAGGAGGGAAGGAATCACAGACGAGCTGGGCAATCCAAGGGCTCCGTCCTGCGGGCTCCCATGCGAGCAGTGACCTGTCTCTCTTTCTTCTCTTCCCTTGAGGGCGTCCGCCGAGGGCAGGTGTCGAGCAGCTGGCCGGGCTCCCATCGCCCGCTGGACACGACGCGGGAAGGCCGGCCCGCTCTGGGCGCCCAGCCCCCGGGACGCTTCTCCGCGTCCTGAGTCTGCGCCATCAGCTGCCCGCAGACCCGAGACCCGGGCCGGCGGGAACGTCCACGCTGTCCACGCGCCATCTGTCCCCGTGGTAAGAAAGACGCCAAGGGCCACGGGAGAGCGGGTCGGTGCCTCTGCCTGGAAGGGACACGTGTCACCTCCGCTCGCGTTTCACGGGTGTCGTGGCCTCGCTCACCCGCGAGGGCTCCTGACGCGTCTCGTCGGTCGGGGGGCGTGCGCGCGTCTTCCAGAGTCTTCCCCGGCCGCGCACGTGTGGGGCTGCCAGGAGACGGGCCCACGCTGAACATTGTCCGCGTTTATCTGAAACACGGCTGGGGCAGGCTGTCCCGTGTGTGCAGTCTCAGAGCCGCAGAGCCGGGCCTCCCTGGCCTCGTGTCCTAAGCTCCACGGAGCCGGGTGTGCGGATGGTTGGGGTTTTCCATTCAGGAGCCTTAAACACGGACAAACGTCTTGCTCGAAGGCAGGAGAGAGGAGCCCTGTCCCTCGGGCCAGGAGGAAGGAGACACACGAGGAAGGGAACGTGAGCCAGGGAGCTCTGGCCTCCGGGCATCTGTGCCACAGACACGCCCGGAGCCTTCCAGAAGGGAATTCAACCTAAGAATAGAAACCGGCCCCTTTCTCCGCGGGCCCCGCCGGTCCGCCCAGACTCCCAAGAGAGGGGCGCCGGGACTTGGCCGGGCGGAGACTTGAAACACCCACCCTGCACCTCACGAGAGCCGGGGGTAACCGTTACCTGCCCTCGGGTCTTGTCACCAAGCTCCCAAGATGTCCACAAGATCGGTTAGCCAGAAGCGACCAAAGCCAGGAAAGGGAGCTTGACACACGTCAGGAGCTGCAGACGGGATCTGTCTCGCGGGCGGGGCAGAGAGATGGGCCCCATTGGCTCAACAGGGGAGGGCCAAGTGCACAGTGGCTTCCCTGCCTGTCCCCTCCTGCCGCCGAACCTCTGAGGACATCACATGAATGGTTTAGTGCGGACGAGACCAGGGTCCCCACCTTGTCCCAAGTGCCCCTGCACCCTGTCCAGTCGCCGCCCACCCTCTGTGACGGCTGCCATCCCCCCCTCCACTGTGTACCTGCCATCGGCCCCCTAGGCAGGGCTGGGCACGCTGGGGACGGTCGGGAGGCGGTGGGGTGGGGCAGAGGCCAGTTAACAAACACGAGTCCAGATGGTGTCAGGGGGCAGATACGCCGTGAGGAAAATAACACATAATGTGAAACACGGTCAGGACAGAATGGGCTGGGGGACAAGTTAAACCAGGTGGTCAGGGGTGTCCCCCTTGAGCTGAGACCCCAAAGCCAAGGCCAAGAGCACAAGGGAGACCTGGAAACAGGGCATTCCAGCATGGCAAGGGAGCGGCATGGGGCGGGCAAAGGCCCTGGGGCAGGAATCGTGTCACCCTCCCTGGCTCTTTGCCTGTCATAGCACTGGCTCTCTGGTTTAGGGTATTTCCTGACCAGCCCTGACCTGGTATATTAAAGAGGCCCCTGCGGGGGGAGGCATCCCCACCAGTCCGGCCAGAGAGGCAGCCACGTGTGGTGTCCAGGCCCCGGGGTCAGGGCCACGCTGGGTTTGCGGCAGCTGGGAGCTCGTACTGTGGACCAAGCCCCAGGGCTCAGGCGCCCTGGCCTCCGGCCCCTCTCTGCTCCCTGGGAATGCAGCCACAGCCGGGTCCTCCCCCAGGACGTGGCCACAAGGCCTGGGCCGCTGGGGACGGACGCTCCCAGGAAGAGCTGAAATCCCGACGGGCAGGCCCCGAGGGGCCCCATCTGTGCTGGCTGTTGGCCCGCACCTTTGCCGAGTGCTCCCCACGCCCTGGCTGGGGCCCCCCACACCTTGGGCAGGGTTTGCGAACCTGCCGAGGGTCCGTCCGGCCTGCTCAGAGCCGGCAGAGGTGAGCAGTGGGCAACGGACCCCCTCACGCACGCACCTTTGCCTGGGGCGTCCTCGGCTCTTTGGGGTCCAGTCCTAGAGGTGGGATTCGGGGGGTCCGCTAGGGGCTGCTGGAACAGAACACACCCGGGACCCGAGGCTTCAAGGACAGACATCTCCTTCTCGCTGATCTGGAGGCTGGACGCCCATGATCAAGGCGCCAGCACGTTCCGTTTCCGTGAGCTCCCCTCCTGGCAGGCGGCTGCCCTCTTGCTCACGGGTCGAGGAGGTGGGGGGGGGGGGGGGGGGAGAAGGGGGGGAGAGCTCAGTCTTCTCCTGCTCCCCCGGGGGGCTCACCCCGTGACCTCATCTCACCCGAATGACCCCCCCCCCAAGGTGCTGCCTCCTACCGCCACCCCGTGGGGGTTCGGGGCTTTAGCCTAGGAACCGCGGCACCAGCCGCAAGGGGACCGGGCCCTCCAGGCACAGGTGGAAGCAGGGAGGGAGCCCCCACCCCCCGATGGGCCGAGCTTTGTGTGGGGAGAAGCGGCCCCAGGAGCAGACGGGCTGATTCGCGGACAGTGGGCCGCGGCGGGGGGAGCTGCTCAGGGACAGGGTGCGCTGGGCACGGGGCGCGCGCACGGGCCTCTGAGGGTGGGCACACAGGCCCCCGTCGGCACGCGCGGGGAGCTTCCGCTGTGCGAGGGCACCAGCAGCCGAGGGCGCGGGGTGCCTGGACCGGCTCCCCACCACCTCCTCCCCCAGCTTCCTCCGAGTTCGAGCGACGGACGCGGGGATCAAGCGCCAGGGGGCACCGCTGGGCTGCACGTGGGCGCCATCGTCTGGACCCGTCCGATACCCGTCTCGGTATCGGAGACTGACCCTGGGCCCTGCCGCGACACCACCCCGCAAAGATACCAACCGGCCGCTCGGCGGCCCTTGTCCCGTGGAACCGTTTCCGGGCTGGGAAGGCCGGCTCTCCACCTGGGGCCTGGCGTGCGCTCCGGGCGCGGGCTTGCTCTTCCTGCTTTTCCAGCACCGCACCCGGGATCCCCGAACGACGGGCCCCTATAGATGCGGCGCAGACACGGCGTTTTGTGAATGCGGAGCCGCTCCTCTGCTCGCGGTCTCCTCCCAGAGCCAGCCACAGGTGGGTGGCGCTGTGGCCGCGTTAGTAGCATCCACGGATTCGGGAAGCGGGCGGGCACACAGGTGGTCCCACCCATCCCGAGTGACTGACTGTGAGCCCCCCACCCCCCCACCTTTGGCCGTGTGGGTTCAGACGTTCTGGTGCCCAGAGGACGCGTGTCACCGAGGTCACGCTAGGAAGAACCCTCATGAGTTTCGGACGGTCCTGCCTGGTCGCTCTCGCCGGACTGTGCCAGGAGACCCCCAGGCGCGAAAGGCTGACTCTGGCGGCGGCCGAGCCTGAGGAGTCTGGTGTCTGGGATGCCAGGGACTGGGACACGCCCGCATGTGCACCTGCTGTGCTCGAGTGCCCGGCTGTAGCTGTGAACGGGTAAGCTTGGGGTTGACGGCCTGAAAAGGCGTAGGACCCAGGCTGTCAGGTCAGCTGGACCAGGAGGAGTCCCGGCCCCGGGGCAGGCAAGACAGAGGACGGGGCGCGGCGAGTGCTTGTCACGGTCCTGAGGGGCCCGTGGGGCTGTGGTCGATGGCACTGCTCCCTTTCCGGAAGATTCCGCAGGGATGGAGGTCGCAGACTCACCGGGACCCGTGCCTGGGCAAGGTGCGCTTCCTGAGACAAGAGCGCGTGGGTGCTGCTGGGGCCACTCGGACCCCCCGCTGGACCAGAGGCTCCGTCTGCCCGGTGCGCCAGTGTCGATGGGCAGGACTCGCCCCGCCCTGGAAGTCAGCTGTCCCCTGGGGAGGCTCACGGCCATCTCTGCCTTCTCTGAGGCCCCAGGGCCCGGCCCCGGCCCTTCCCCTCCCCCCGCAGGCTTTCACCGACCAGTGCTGCCTGAGAACGCACACGCCGTGCGCCCCGCGGCTGGGACACCCAGGGAGCAAGGGAGACCCTAGGGGGCCGGGAGGTCCGAGTGACACAGACCCCGAGTGGTCCCTGGGGACAAGAGCGCTGAGGAGGAGGCCGAGATCCGGTTCCACCCCCTGGGGCCTCATCCTTCGCCAGCCTTCCTAACGGTCACTGTGGCAGAAACAGGGCCCCAGAAACCCCAGTGCCTGCAGCCCGGTCCCAGACACTCTGTTGCTTTCTAAATTTAGAGCTTATAAAAACCACTGAATGGCTGGAAAGCAGGGAAAAAAGAAAAGTAGAATTGTGTGCCCATATATGTATATACGTTCAAGTGCCAGGGGTGAGGGAGACGTGGTATTTATATCCCGATGACTGGGATGTCCCCACACACTTCTTCTAAGGAAACATCCACCGTCTGAACGACCCACCACCGTTCTCCCTTGGTCCTCACACCTCTCCCTCTGGATTTGGACCCTATCACCCCACTGGGCGTCCTTGGCCAGCCCTCCCATTGTCCCCACCCCCAGCTCGGAAAGTCCTCTTATACAAACGGGGTGGCTGCTGGGAGTGCCAGCTTTGTCCTGGGTCCTCCCAGGATGTGCCCTCTGTGCCCGCTGGGGATGCGTCCTCTGTGCCCGCTGGGGACATGCCCTCTGTGCCCACTGGGGACGCGTCCTCTGTGTCCTCTCGGGACGTGCCCTCTCTGCCTGCTGGGGACATGCCTTCTGTGCCCTCTGGGGACACATCCTCTGTGTCCTCTGGGGACACGCCCTCTGTCCCTCTGGGGACACATCCTCTGTGCCTGCTGGGGACATGCCCTCTGTGCCCACTGGGGATGCGTCCTCTGTGTCCTCTGGGGACGTGTCTTCTGTGTCCTCTGGGGACGCGTCCTCTGTGCCTGCTGGGGATGTGCCCTCTGTCCCGCTGGGGACGTGCCCACTGTCCCTCTGGGGACGCGCCCTCTGTGCCCGCTGGGGACGCGTCCTCTGTGCCTGCTGGGGCTACTCAGCTGACGGGGACACATCAACAGCACACGCTCACCCCTCGTACTCCGGAGGCCAGGAGTCCAGAGTGGGGCACCGGCAGATTCAGAACCCAGTGGGGATCGTCTTCCGGATTCATAGACCGGATTCATAGACGGATTCATAGATCCGTCTTCCAGATTCATGTGTTCTCCTGTGTCCTCACGTGCAAGAAGGGACAAGAGAGCTCTCTGGGGTCTTGCACAAGGGCACCAGCCCCATCGTGGGCCCCCCCCTTCAGACACGGTCAGCTCCCCAAGGCCCCCCCTCCTAACACCCTCACCTCGGGGTGACACATTAGCTGTCTCTGAACGCTGAGGGGGTGCTCCTGAGGCCCCCAAATAGTCCTGAAGCCTCCAAGGTCCTGCTTCAGCAAAGGCAGGCCCCTGTCTGGTGGGCAGAGGCCCTGGGACTCCAGGAACCCTTGGCTGTCCACACACCCCAGAAACCTCATCCCTGTCTCACTAATCACCTCTGGAGGGGACCACGTGAAGACTCCCGAACCCAGGTCAGACTCTCACCTGTCCGCATGCTGGGGAACCACACGCACTGTCCCTGTCACGGCTTAGCGCTCCCTGCCTGGCAGGTGTGTGTGTGTGTGTGTGTGTGTGTGTGTGTGTGTGTTTGCGTGAGTGTTAAAGAGAGAGAGAGCTCTCCTGTCCAGGAAGATTCCAGTCGAGATAACCCGAGAACCCTCCTATTTACGAACTAGCTTAGAATGGCCAGGTAAAATATGACACACATCTCTTAAAGAGAGCTGAGCTTGCAAAAGAGTAATGGAATTTTCCAGGGGCCCAAAAGTGAACAACATGACCCAAACCAGTAATCGAGGTTAGCTAATGCCGCGGCTGCCTGGGGGCTGGCTCCCAGATGCGGAATGTGATGTAAACGGGCTTGAAATGTGTTTCCACGACAGGGCACGAGGCCCCGCGACACCAAGGGAGCAGGCGGGGGAAACGGCTTCTGCACGAAGCCACCTCAGCGAACGGAGCAAACCGACAAAATCCGCCCGCCCGCACATGGATGTCACAAGCAGGCTCGTCGTCGGTCGTTACCTGGACTGAGAGAAAGTTTGAAAGCCCTGCCCGAGAAGAAGCATTTTCAGAATGATGCTCCTCCACAAAAGCAAGGGGGCCACTCACGAAAATCATCAACATCAGCTTTTTAAAGTTCTAGAAATTCCCCCTAAGGCCTCGGCAATTGGGAGCGCGTTTGTTCATATACCGGTTGAATCCGGATGAGAATAGGGCGTCTGTGGCCTTTTCGCTCACCATCCACCCCCCCCCCCCGGGCACTGTTACAGTCTGAACACCAGCACGTGGGCTGTGAGAGACCAGCCTACAGACCAGGGGGACGTGTGAGTGCGTTCCCGAGGAGCCAAAGGCCACGTGTGTGTGCAGGGACTTGTGCCCAGCAAGGACCTGGGTGGGCGGGGGGTGGGGGGCGAATCTCTCACCTCCGGCTGACCTTGAGACTCGGCACGAGCAGGAACTGAAGGTGAACTCAGAACCACCCTGCTGGGGCACTGATGTCCTTCTCAGTAAAGTCCGGAGCGCTTATTGGCTCAAGGTATTTAAGGACATCTTCTCCCAAACATAAGCTGACCTGCTCAGCAACCAAGCAGAAGTTTCTGTGGCCACCATGACAAGGACAATTGACTTCTAATTTATAGAATGAGTTCAGGAAAGTCACTAAATAAAGAGAAGCAGCAGCCAATCTCTGGGGAAAAGGGAATCTGATTTCCAGACTTGCCATGTTATATTACCTAAAATGTTGATCTGCCTTTTTTTTAAGTTTATTTATTTATTTTGAGAGAGAGAGAGAGGGAGAGAGAGCACAAGTAGGGGAGGGGCAGAGAGAGAGGGAGAGAGAGAGTCCCAAGCAGGCTCCGCTCTGTGAGCCCAGAGCCCAATGTGGGGCTTGATCTCACAAACTGTGAGATCATGACCTGAGCTGGAATCAAGAGTGGGACGCTTCACCGAGCCACCCAGGCACCCCTAAATTGTTGACCTTTCAACAAAAATTTGCCACGTGCGCACACACACACACACACACACACACACACATACACAATAGGACAATGTATTCCTGCCCCTCAGGAAGCCCCATTGTTGGACTTACTAGACAAAGATTGAAATCAGCTATTATATCGTGTGTTAACTATGCTCAGATAGAAAAAATTGGAGGCGCCCGGGTGGCTCAGTCGGTTAAGTGTACAACTCTTAGTTTCTGCTCAGGTGATGATCTCACAGTTCATGGATCCAGCCCCACCTGGGGTCCTGCACCGATGGCACAGAGACTTCTTGGGATTCCCTCTCTGCCCTCCCCTGCTTGCTTTCTCTCTTTCTCAAAATAAGAACTTCAAAGATTCACTTTTTAAAAAATTGAATAAATCGAATAAAGAAATGGGCAAGAAAAAGAAATAAAAGGTGCCCGGGTTGGAGAAAAAGCAAAACTACATTTATTCACGGATAATATCATCTTGTATGTAGAAAATCCTAAGAAAGAAAAACCTATAAGACCTAAGAACACTGATCAACATACAAAAAGGGATTACAGTTCTACATACTATCAGTGAACTATCTGAAAATGAAATTAAGGAAACCATTTGATTTGTAATGACTTCAAAAAGAATGAAATCGTAAGGAGTACATGCAACAAAAGGTATTTATTGCTTGCACACTGAGAACACCATGATGAAATGAAAGAAATAAAGGACGGAAATAAATGGAAAGACACCTGTGATCCTGGATCAGAAGACTTAATCCTGGGAACATAGCACCATTCCCTAACTGGTCTGCAGAGACAATGAAATCCCTGTCAAATCTCAGTTACCTTTTTGAAAAAACAGAACCTGAGGGGTGCCTGGGTGGCTCAGTCGGTTAAGCGACCAACTTCAGCTCAGGGCACGATTTCACAATCTGTGGGTTTGAGCCCCGCATCGGGCTCTGTGCTGATGGCTCAAAGCCTGGAGCCTGCTTCGGATCCTGTCTCTCTCTCTCTCTCTCTCTCTGCTCTTCCCCCACTCATGTTGTCTCTCTCTGTCTCTCAAAAATAAAATAAAGCACTTTTTAAAAATTTAAAAAAAGAAATAAAATAAAATAAAAAAAACAGAACCTGATAAATGATCCTAAAAGTCATATGGAAATGCAAAAGGCCCAGAATAAACAATCTTGGGAGGGGAGAAGAAGAACAAATTTGAGCGAGGCATATCTCAAGGACACAGGAACCAATCAGAAAGAGCGCTCACCGGCCAAAGCTGAAACAATTTGAATAAGAAAATAAATAATACTAGTATTTGATTAAAACCCGGAGGGGAAGATATCTACAAGTCCATAAGCAAATAATTGAATAAATAAATAAATGTGGGAAAGGGGCACCTGGCTGGCTGAGTCGGAGAAGCGGGCAACTCTTGATCTTGGGGTTGAGGGTTCGAGCCCCACAGTGGGTGTAGACATCACGTAAAAAAATAAAATCTTTTAATAAGGAAAGAAAGAAAGAAAGAAGGAAGGAAGGAAGGAAGGAAGGAAACAGGCAACTCTTCTTTACGGTAATATTCCGATCAAGACACGTAAAATGGTTGGATGGAAGGCAATTTTAAAATCACCTCTACAAAACCGTGGTGATAACCGCTGTAGGCAAGATCCACCCATGGAAGCTAGAATTAGCGGGTAAAAGCTTAAGGAGAATGGGATGTTTGGGCAGCCTTAAAGCATTCCTCAAATACAAACGGAAAATCGTGATTTTGCAGTGTAAACCTTGACAGAGATGAAGGTTAATGTCACTGCTACAAGCTGTAGCACCAGCCCAGGCCCCCTGACATACAGCATCGAGGGCATAGAATTCCCTCCCCCCAAATCCACCACCACAATGTAATCATGAGAAAACAAAATCCCTGTGGGATCCGGGACTGGGTCCTGGCTCATAACAAGTACCTTAGCAGGAAACCTGGTGAAATCCAAACGAAGTCCATCATTTGGTTTTTAAACACAGAAGCAAAAAAGTAAACATAACTATCTGGAAAAACAAATCTCTGCCCATTAAAGATAATTCAAAATATACACATAAAATACATCATCAGAATCCACGAATTTTAGAGGGTGGTCTCTGAAATATTTGATAAGTATAACATCGCGATTCTGAATCAACTGTTTCAGAAACTAGAAACAAGAAACACCCGCCCAAATCATCTAGTGAAGCTAAAATCACTTTGATAATCAAGATTGGGAAAGGACAGCACAAGAAGGGGCAAGTTATAGGCTAAATTTGTTTGTGATCATAGTAAAAATCATGAATAATAATCTAGAGATTAAATCCGGCAATGTGAAACATGCATACAAGCAAAACACAAACATTTATGACCAAAGTAGTTTTACCAGAGGAATGCAAGGCTGGTTTAACAGTAGGAAGTCTGACTCAAATTAGTTGCCATGAGTATTAACTGAGCTCAGGTTTGAAAGCGTTTGACAGAACAAAAGTGGCTTGAACACGTAAGGTTTAATTCTCCCTTGCATGGAAAGTTGGAGAGAGGCCATCTGGCTGGCATGGCAGCTCCCTTTCAGGAGATTATCCGAGGAGCCAGCCTCCTTCTGCTTTGTCTTCATCGCCTCTGGGGTACGGCCCTCAGCTGTCTGGTCCAAGAGGATTCAGATCACAGCCACATGTCTGTGTAAAGCAGAAGCTGAGAAAACAAAAACACAAACAACCAAAGAACCCGAACATCCTTCCATGCACAATCCCAAAACAGTCCTGGAATTGCACGTGTCACTCCACTGCTGTTAGTGACATTGTTAGCTTGGCCGTGACTGCCTACAAGGGAGGCCAGGCTGTGGGGCTTATCTCGGGCAGCTGAGTCATGTTGAGCTGAGTCATGTTGAGCACACAGCCAACAATTCTACTGCTATGAGAACAAATATGTTTCCATCTCTCAGCAACATGTGGTCCTCTCCTCCAGGTCTGGATGTGCCTCCCTATACAGAGCAGGAGAAGACACGTCATATACCCCCCAGACAGACACCCACAACACAATGGTGGGAGCAGGAATTTCATCGGCAGATGTGATTAAGTGCTGAATCAGCTGATAGGGAAATGTTCCCTGGTGGGCCTTACCTAATCAGGTGGTCCCTTAAAGGGAGTAAGCTTGTTCTGGCAGAAGAGATTTGAAGCATGAGAGGGATGGTCTATGCTGCTGGGTTTAAGGATGGAGGGGACCACGTGGTGAGGATTTGAGAGTAGCTTCTGGGAGCTGAGAACAGACCCGCCAGCAAGGAAACACTGATTCCTGCCAACAACGACATAAGTTTGAAAGAAGACCCCTAACAGAAGGGAACGCAATCTGGCAGACACCTTGGCTGAAGTCACGTGAGGTCCTGAGCAGAGAACAGCCTGGCTGTACCCTGACTCCTGACTCAGAAACTCTGAGGTAATAAAAAGGGGGTGTTGTGAGCCACCCGATGTGTGGTATTTGTTACACAGCCTAGGGGGCCACTACACTTTCTGTCTCTGCTTACAAGCGACTAGCTCCATTTTTTTTTCAACGTTTTTTATTTATTTTTGGGACAGAGAGAGACAGAGCATGAACGGGGGAGGGGCAGAGAGAGAGGGAGACACAGAATCGGAAACAGGCTCCAGGCTCCGAGCCATCAGCCCAGAGCCTGACGCGGGGCTCGAACTCACAGACCGCGAGATCGTGACCTGGCTGAAGTCGGACGCTCAACCGACTGCGCCACCCAGGCGCCCCATCGACTAGCTCCATTTTAATGTCATTCCCATCCTTACAGACTCACGAAGCAGAAGAGTCTGGAAGCAGATGCATCATATGGACATTGGACTTCTGGCAGAATAGCAGCACAGAGGAATGGGGAGAGGAAGACATTGTTAAGCAATTGTCCTGGGTCAATTGGATAGTCACATGCAGAAGAAAATGAAAATTGGTCCCTACTTCACACCATGCAAAAAAATATACCCAGATGGGGTGTCGCTGTACATGTAAAAGGAACAATGATAAAGCTTCCAGAGGACATCGTGGAGTATGTTCACGACTGTGGGCAGGCCGGGATTTTAAGCAGCACTCAGAGGACTAACCATAAGAAAGAGACTAATAAACTGAACTGTATAGAATTGAATTTCAATCATTACAAAATGCTACTATGAGAGAAAAGAACAAGCCAGCGGGTGGAACAGCACCCCTGCGGCAATACAATTGGTGTTCGCAGAGGACACATACAACAGGCAACCCTACAGGAAGGTGGGCAAAAGTCTTGAACAGGCCCCAGATGAGGGAGGGACACCACAGGGCCAGACGACCCGGAACAGCTCCCGGCCTTCTTAGTTGTCAGCAAAATGCAAGTCAAGGCCACGGTGAGCACCACCGCACACCTCAGCCGGCCACGTGCTGGCAGGATGAGGAACGACAGGCCCCCCCGTGCGCGGCCGAGGGTCTGCAGTAGGGAGGACCCTGTGAGAGACTGTCTGGAAGTCCCGCTAAAACCAGAACGTCACTCAGATCCAGGTGCTGATGCCCAACAGAAATGGCGCCCACGCGAGTCAAAAGGCATTTACAAGGTGGTTGATATGACCCTCAATCAAAATATCATAAAACCGGAAACGACCCAACTTCATCAATGTTAAAATGTACAAATCTATCATGCATTAAAATTTTTTTTAACATTTATTATTGAGAGACAGAGAGACACGGAGCACGAGCAGGGGAGGGGTAGAGAGAGGGGGAGACACCGAATCTGAAGCAGGTCCCAAGTTCTGAGCTGTCATCACAGAGCCCGACGCGGGGCTCGAACTCACAAACCGCGAGATCATGACCTGAGCCGGAGTCGGTCGCTCAACCGACTGAGCCCCCCGGGGGCCCCAAATCTATCACGCATTTAAACAAGGGACCACTATGAAGGCACAAGAAGGCAACAGTGATTATTAACAAGAAGGCCCTGGTGATTATTCTTGGCAATGACACCGTGCACCCCACACACAGACATGGCGCAGAAGAGACCAGACACGGCCGAGCAGGCTGCGTGACTCCACTCGCGCAGAGTTCAGGAATAGCAACGTGTCCACAGCAGTGCAAGTCAGGGCAGTCACTACCTTCAGTGCAAAGGTGGGGGTGCAAAGGTCCTTCTCCAGGAAGGACCCAGCCGTCTTCTGGGGTTCTGGAATGTTCTGTTTCTCAGTCTGGGTTCCGAGTGAACGGGTGTGCCCAGTTGTTGAAAATGCATTCAATCGCACACTTACGACTTGCACATTTTTTTCCTGTATGGTGTTGTCTTTTTATAAATGTTCATTTAAAAATCAAGAATGGGGCACCTGGGTGGCTCAGGCGGTTAAGCGTCCGACTTCGGCTCAGGTCATGATCTCACATTTCGTGGGTTCAAACCCCACATCGGGCTCTGTGCTGACAGCTCGGAGCCTGGAGCCTGCTTCGGATTCTGTGTCTCCGTCTCTCTCTGCCCCTCCCCTGCTCATGCTCTGTCTCTCTCTGTCTCTCTCTCTCTCAAAAATAAACATTATAAAAAAATTAAAAATCAAGAGTAAACAGAAAAGATAAGACATTCCAACAGAAAAATGGGCAAAGGCTATGAGTGTTTTATAGATGCAGAAACACAACCGCCTGGGCATTGAGGCAGCAATGCTCGAAGTCAGCAGGCAGGAGGGAATGTTAATTAGGCCGCCCCACAGATGCCAGATGGGCAGCCACACAGGGTCTGAGGCACCAAGCGGGGGCGACCTCTCTCACACCGCTGGGGCCAGAGGCCCCCGAGTCGGTGCAACAACCCCCCGTGTCATTCGGCCAGCTTCGTCGGTAAAGACACACCTTCTGCCAGCAATCCCACCATTAGGCGCGTTCCCTAAAAGAGCTCACTGGTGTGCACCCAGGAATCACGTGCGGGAATAGCCCCGAATGCCATCACCAGGACGGCGGGTGAACACCGCGGGGTGTAGCCTCGCTCCTCCCAACGGTGCTCCACCCGCCAGCACATCACACGGGAAGCCACTTACAGCCCGTCCAGACCACATGCAAAGCAGGACGAAACGTGCGATGCCCAGCGGAAGGGTACAAACCAGGCCTGGCAATGATGGAGACCAAATCTGAGAGATTCCAAGTGGAAACAGGACGGAATCAAGGGCTGTCCAACGAGATAAAGGTGACAAAGGTGGGCGGGAGTGTGAGTAGGGGGTTTGCCTGTTGTTCTCTGCACTTTTCTCTATGCTTGCGGGAGAGTCCTGTGAAGAAGCCGACGGAAATGAGAACACAGCCTGGCTCCCCTCCCCCGAGCGAGGCCCCCGTGCCCCTCTGCCTGCGTCTCCCCCACGGGGATGTGGTACAGTGCGTCTTCCTAAGGGACCCTAGAGGAACAGCCTTGGGGTTTGGCCCCAGCTCCCTGGCCCCGGGTATCCCCAGTCCCTCTTACTGTCCCCACCGGAGGACACCACGCAGGAAGCCTATGGAACGAGTGCTGGCACGGGGAGGCTGTCCCCACGCTGCTGACTCCTACAGCCTGCCACCCCACCAGAGATCTCGCTCAGCCAGACCGAGCGTCAGGCCACCTGGACCACAGCAGTCACTGTGGTCCATCCCTGTTGTGACCGTGGGCAAGTGCTGGGCTACCATTCAAAGGAGAGTCCGAAGCTCATGGAATGCTGGGCCCAGGTTCCCACAGGTGGGGGTCACAGGAGGGCCACTGCTCCACTTGGCCTGTATTTCTCTGGCCCGGGGCACCGTAGAGGGAGGGAGAGGAAGGCTGTGGAGCCTGGGCCACCCCTAGTTAATGGCCCCTGACTCTCACTAACCCGGTGTTAAGCCCCCCTCCTCCCTGCCCACTAATTATCTGGAGGTTTTCCAGATCCTGGGCCTGAAAAGGGATTTCTTGGGGGATTTGGGTTGGACAGGGAGAGCTTTTCCTGCAGGAAGGGCCTCCAGGTGCCCGGCCCCAGTCCCAGACAGAGGGCTTGTTCTTCATCTGGCCTCTGTGCACATGCAATTTATTCACTGACTTCCTGGTTCTTCTGGTCTTCACTGAACCACCAGCCACTGGTGCAAGCCCCATGGCCTACCCCATAGCCCAAGAGAGGGTGGTGTATTGCCATAATTCCAGAAGGGAATTCACACATCAGTTGAACACTTAGTAGGATCCAAGTAAATACTTCTTGGGTGGATGGATGGATGGATGGATGGATGGATG
>NW_026057585.1:103078959-103176846 GCF_023721935.1 Panthera uncia
GGGTGGGTGGATGGATGGATGGAAGGATGAATGGGTTGGTGGGTGGGTAGATGGATGGATGGATGGATGGATGGATAGATGAAATGAATGGGTTGGTGGGGGGGTGGATGGATGGATGTATGGATAGATGAAATGAGTGGGTTGGTGGGTGGGTGGATGGATGGATGGATGGATGGATGGATGGATGGATAGATGAATGAGTGGGTTGATGGCTGGGTGGACAGATGGATGGATGTATGGATGGACAGATGAATGTATGGATATATGTATGAGTGGATGGATGGATAGATGAATGGCTGGCTGGCTGGCTGGCTGGCTGACTGGATGGCTGGATAAGTGGATGGGTGGGCAGGTGAAAAGATGAATGATTGGGTGAATGGATGGGTGGATGGGTGGATGGATGGATGGTTGGATGAGTAGATGGACGGTTGGGTAGGAGAACAGATGGATGAAGGGATAAGTAAATGGTAAATAGACGAGTAAATTGGAGTAAATTGATGGCAGTCTCTGCAACTTTTGACTCTACCTGAAGCCGAGGTTTCCTCTTGGGGTATTTATTCACAAAACTCCCACCAACAGCTCCCTTGGGGTCTCAGGAGCCCCAGTGAATGGAATAACGGTCCTCACTGGCCAGGAAGCCACATTCAGTTTAGCTTTTACAACAACAGAAAGCATGTTCTAAGGAATCTAAAGCAGTTTCCATACCTCCAGAAGTGGGTCAGGAGGTGGCAGCTTCAGTTGTCTGAGCAACAGTGAGCTTTGGATTCAGCTTCCAGGCCCTCCTTGTCAGGCTCACTTTTAGGAATATTCTGAGTCTACCCCGGACGGGATGGGGCACACAGGGCAAGGGCCCTTTCGGAACAGCAAGGACACAGGCCCTCCCCAAGTCCCAGGGAGAGCTGGGAGCTTTGGGATTGGCATCTTTTTCTGAGAAAGTGGAAGTCATGAAAACTGAAGCCCATTCTTCTCAGCAAGGTCCTAGACACTGTAGAAACCACAAGCAGCCCCTGGCTTCCGGAACTTTCCTCCTAGATTGGAAGATTCAGCTAAGATATTAAAAACAGGAGCACCCTGTCCAATAGCTACAGTTTCAGAGTAAAGCCAGGTGTTTGCACGTCAGGAGCATACGAGCAAGAAAGAGCCCAGTGGGCGTTGGGAGGGTAGGACGCTGTCTAGCAAAGGGGAGGCCGCATCCGCGAGGACCCGCAGCCTCTGAGCACGTTTGGCAGATGCACCGGTGGCTGCAGTGGTCTAGAAAGACCCGAAATCTTGGCCCAGGGAAGAGGAGAGACCAGGGTCCGCCAGGACAGAGCTGGCCAAATGGTACGGGGTCTCCTGTAACCCACACAATAGCAACCGAGGTCTGCGGGGCTCTTCCCTGGGGAGGTTTCCTAAGAGACCGTTGCTGGTCTGTTGTGCAGAACGTTAGTGAGTTTTGCATATGCCAATAAAAAAAATAAAAGCCGCTATTAAAATGAACCCCTGGCACATACCTGGTTTAGATCACATAGGAGCTGGCCTTTTGCACTGGAATTTGCAGCATCTGTCGCAATTAAGCCTTGCTTTTTAGCTTCAAGATATTAGCCCGATCACTAGTGTTCTGTTTGGACATGAATAGCGCATTGTTCTGCCCCGAGCAGCCTGCAGCCTCGCAGACACCATTAAACGGCTTTGCGGCCCAATTAGAAATGGAGGTAGGCTGGCGGTGGGGGCGGGGACTGACCACCAGGGCCAGGCGCTTCATGGACACAAGTCAGGGGAGGCAGCTAACGTGGACCATGTGTGGGAGAGCGGGCTCCGACACGCACGGCCGGCTGCATGACAAGCAAAGACATGTTCATCCATCTTGACTTTGGACGTGCCCCTGGCCCAAACAAGGTGGCCAGAGCAGGGTGTGGGGCGGCTCCCTGGGGCCTGAAAGATGGACGTCCTGGCTGACGGCAGGGCCGAGGGAGTTCTCACGGGAGGCCCACGCGGGGTTCCCACCATACCCACCAGCTGCATCCTCCAAGCCCCCCCCTCCCTGTGGGGGCACGCATACACACTTGCACACACTCAGACACACATACTGATGTGCACACAGTCACACACACACGCATACATTCACACACCGTCCTTCTCACACGCACAAAACAAGCTATCACACTATCACCGCTCCCTCCCACCCCCATACGTCCTGTGACTAGCACATTTTTTTATGACCTGCTGTTTTTCCTCCGCAGGTGAATCTAGGAAATACGTTCGGGCAAATTGAGGGGTATCATCAAGAAGAAAGGATGTTTGAAAAGATGACAGATGGATAAACGGATGGATGAAAGAAAATATGAATGGATGGATGAACCAGTATGGATGGATGGATGGATGGATGGATGTTTGGAAGGAAGGAAGGAAGGAAGGAAGGAAGGAAGGAAGGAAGGAAGGAACAATGGTGGCTACATGGATGACTGGATGGATAGAAGGATGGACAGATGGATGGAAGGATGGATGGATGGATGGGTGGATGGTTGAATGGATGGATGGATGGATGGTTAGATGGATGGACGGACAGATGGATAGAAGGATGGATGGATGGATGGATGGATGGATGGATGGAAGGAAGGAAGAAGGAACGAAGGAAGGAAGAATGGATTGATAGAAGGATGGATGGAAAGAAGGATGGGTGGATGGGTAGATGGTGGTGGGTCAGTGCATGCAAGTGAATGGTTGGATGGAGGGATGTGTGGACAGAAGGTAGATGGATGGAGGTAGATGGATGGGTGGATGGATGGATAGATAGGTGTAACTGGATGAGAGGAAGGAAGGAAGGAAGGAAGGAAGGAAGGAAGGAAGGTGGATGGATGGATTAATGAGTAGTAGGTAGGCAGGTAGAGCCATGTGATGGAAAACACCAAAAGGCAATGTAATGGAGTGAGATTCTGAATATTGTCTTTCTCCTCTTGCTTTTCTGGATCTTCCAAATCCTCCGCAGTGAGCATGAATTGCTCCCATGACCTGAGGCAGGGATTCCAGCGCTAAAGAGCTTCCCAAAGCCAAGAAGAGGGATTCTGAGGCACTAAGAGCTGGCCTGTGCTGGCCCTTGGTTTGAAAAAGAGGGGCCTCTTCCTTCCCTGGCTCGGGCTGGCAGCCGCTATGACCTCATCCCTGTGGCGTGTAACTCGAGAAGCACGTTGGGAAGCGTTGGGCTGATTGATCACGCGTGCTGGTGTCCTCTCCCGGGGGCCTTGGGGCCGGGCTCGGCGGGCAGCCGGATCGGGGCTGGGAGCCGCATCTTTATTCCGCAGGGAAAGATTCCGGCACGCGTGCCGGGTCCCCTGCCGGGTCCCGGCCCCTCTCCCCTTAAGGTCTCACTGCCCACCCTGCCGTGCTGGCTCCCTGGGGTGGGGGTGGGGGGGCTGTGGGTGTCACCCCTTCCCCGGGCAAAAGAAGACAGACAACGGGGCGGCTGGGTCGGGAGGGAGCGGGCAGGTCCAGGCGGCTGACCGACACCCCGGAGCAGGGGCAGCAGTTTCGTCTGATGTCTTATGTCTGAGGCTGTACCGTGAGCAGGTGCGCTTGAGAGGCCCAGGAAGCTGTGGGCTTTGGCTTTGAATGTCCCCGAAGCCTCCGTGCTGAGGCGATAAAATGGGGAGACAGTGTCCACCCCTCAGGGTGGCTGAGGCACAACAGGTGTTCAGCTTGACCACGGGGCCCAGGTCACGACCGGCCACCGGTTCTGCCCGGTCTCCTGCGGTGGGTTTCGAGCATCACG
The DNA here is from genome assembly GCF_023721935.1 of Panthera uncia. Lineage (NCBI taxonomy): Eukaryota > Metazoa > Chordata > Mammalia > Carnivora > Felidae > Panthera > Panthera uncia. The sequence continues at coordinate 103,082,708 of NW_026057585.1, forward strand.
TGGACATCCCACCCCTGGCTGCCGGACCCCCAGCAGGCAGGCGGCACCGGGACACCCTCCCCCTCCCCCTCCCACGTCATTTCTGTGCCCCGTGGGGGGAGGTGTGGTGCATGTCTCAAGCCTAGGAAGGGGCACCTCGTGGTGGGGGTGGAGGGGTCGCTCTCGATGTCCCCTTTTATTCCTTATTAGGTGAGCAGTCGGGACACGGGTCTCTCCGTTAGAATGTCCCTGGACACATCGCAGAGACCTCACGGCCCGGAACGCTCAGGATGGCACTCGGTGAACGTGTTGGTCCTAATCGCCCCTGCGTGGTGACCCCTGGGCCGGGCACGGGCCCCTCCCTGTCCAGACCCACCTCGGGGTCTCCAAGGCAACAGGCTGGCTTTGAGGTGTCGCCTGCCGGGCTCGCCGGGGCGGAGGGAGGGCGACCCTGCGGGAGCCCCTTGGGAACAGCCCCTGGAGTCTTGAGCCACATGGGAGAGGTGGGTCCCAGGTCCCCACGGCCGCCCAGGTTGGCCGCTCCAACCACCCACGCAGGGCCAGAGCGGACGGGGCACCGTTTCTAACACTTACGACAGCAACTGGGGCCAGAGGCGGTCCTCGTCCTCATGCCCCTCTACCCGGCGGGGGCTCAGGAAGGTGCCACAGCAGAGCCGGGATCCGGCCGCACGGGTCCGGGTCTTCCCAGAACACATCCTTCCTGGTGTCGGGTCGGACGGCCCGGGCCGGGGCCCCTGCGGTCCCTGCCACCCCCGTGGGGCTGGCCTGCCACACCACATTAGCTAATGCAGTGCACAAAGGGATGTTAAAGAAAAGAATCAATTTATAGTAAAACCGGCCCTCTATTCCAGGGCAAAAACAATTACCTTTATGTTCAGGAGAAACTGGGAGAAAGCACTTACTTAAATTGCTGTCTTATAACTGCCTAAGGAGCTATTTTCAGAAACCGCTCAAATGTTTTTTCTTCTCTTCCCGGAGAAATCCCCCTTCCTCCTGCCCCAGGTTTGCCAGGCTGGGACCTGGATGGCACACAGCTGCAGAGCTCAGGGGACCCCCACCCGGCGCCACGGCTCCCGCAGGACTCCCTCCCGAGGGCCGGGCCAAGTGGGGGGTCCCGGGCGCCTTCCCCGAGGCGTCACAAACGCGAACTTTGGAGGCCACGGGGCTCACATCGCCTCTTCTCCACGGTGGGGAGACACAGGTCAGGCCCCCTCACTGAGGCAGTTAAAAAGTAAACATAGCCCCCAAATCACGTTAAATATGTTAAGCAAACACACGGCAGGCAGCGTGGATATTAGGTCATTTCTCATAAATATTAATACCGGAGTTTTCCAACGGGCAAAATTAATGAAACAAAGCTGCCTGTTCACTCCTGGACGCATAGCCCTGGAGCGGGCCCAGCCGAGGGGGGAAAATCGAGGCAATTCAGCCCCCAAAAAAGGCTTCTCAGGCGCTCACACGGAGGCTGGCACGGGGCGGACTCTCCGAGGACCCTGGGGCCTGCCCGCCAAGGGAGGTGACAGGTCGGTGACAGAGGGCACGAGGAGGCCAGGGCTCCGCGGGCCTCGGGGCTGCGCCTCCCCGTGGCCTCCTCTCTGCAGGGTCTCCCCCGGGCTCCCCGAGCAGTCCTCTCTGGGCTGGGACCCCGCGTGTCCCCCAGACTGGGGCCGACCTGCCCAGAGCACCTGGTGAGGGAGTTCGTGGCTCCACCCACATCCCACAGCATCCGGATCTGCCCGCCGCTGCCCGCCTGCACCAGGGCAGGGACGGAGGAAGGCCAAGCCCTCAGCCGGGAGCGGGGCCAGAGGGCAGAGCTGGGCACGCCTGACCACCGGGCTCCCCTGCCGGGCCGGCCGCCCGCACCCTGCTCCCTTGGGACCCCTGTCGGCCCACCTGTCTGCCCGTTGGCCCTCCGGAGGCCCGGATGGGGCTAAGGAGGGCGGTCTGCGTGGCCCCGTGGGCTAGTACGGGCCACTGGGCCACTCTGGTCCTTCAGAGCTAGCATCGTGGCAGTGAGCCAGCACTTGCCTGACTCAGTCTGACCGGGGGGCAGAGAGGGAGGCTTTGAGGAAAGAAAACATCGTCGGAAACACTGAAGGCTGTCTTGTCTGTATGGTATCTGCAGGGTCGTGGGACCTGTGTTCCGGGGGCCTCTCCTCCCCAAGATGGGATGAATCTGGAGGCTTCCAGGGGTCCTCCCCTCCAGCCCTGGGGATCCCGTCAACCCGCGCCCCGGGCTGGGTGGGAAGATCAGAGCGGCTGGGGGCTCAGGCTCTGGAGTCCGGAGGATGCGACCCAGCTTTTGTGTGCTGCCTCGCGGCCGGCCAGGGGACCCTGGAAGAGCCTCGCCTCCCTGTACCCGCATTTATTTATTTTTCATCCGGAAGGGTGTTTGCAAAGCTCAATAATTTAATACATGTAAGGAGAATATGTTCACGGTCAGGTTGATCGGACCAGCACACAGAGGCAGCCTAGAAGCGGCCACGTGGCACACGGAAAACCCACAGAAATGGGGGCGACGGCAGAGTTTTCGTTAGGAACCACGCAGGCTGGAAGGGTAACGTCCTGCAAGAAAAACTTTGTCAAAGTTTCAAGCCCTGTGAACTTAGAACGCTCTACCCAGTGAAAACGTCGTTCAGATGACACAGTGGAACCCAGACTTCTTCAGACCTGGAGAAGTTGAAAGAATCTGGCACTGGCCAGCACGGCAAGGAGCAGCAGGGACACGGCAGCAGGTGAGGCTCCGAAGGGCCCGTCCACACTCGGGGACACGCCCGCCACTCACCCTGGAGGGACGGGAAGCAGGTCAGCGTTGCCCGGGGCCGCGCTGGAAGGACGCACGGCCGCCGAGGGCACAGGGGGACTTTGGGGGGCAACGGACACACTCACCGTCTCCATTACGGTGACGGCTTCACAGGCATATCTGTGTGTGAACACTTAATACACGGCATGATTTAACCAGAGCAGTTTCCTGTATATGACTGTACCCCAATAATGCTGCTTTAAAATAACACAGGACAGGGGCGCCTGGGTGGCTCAGGCAGTTAAGCACCTGACTCTTGATCTTGGCCCGGGTCATGATCTCTCGGGTTCGTGAGATCGAGCCCCCTGTCGGCCTCTGCACTGACAGCACGGAGCCCGCTTGGGATTCTCTCTCTCTCTCTCTCTCTCTCTCTCTCTCTGTCTCTCTCTTTCTCTGTTTCCAAATAAATAAATAAAATAAACTTAAAAAAAAAGAGCAAGGGACAGTGCCTGCCATATGATTGCATGCATGCCATATGCATGATTACATGGGACATTGCCGGAATGGACGAATGAGTGTCCCCTCCTTCGTCAGGTCTCCTGACGGCCCGTCCTGCAGGATGAAACCCGAGGCAGGCTGGGGGACTCCCCAGCGCTCTGCAAGGCCCAGGACACAGGCTGGAGCCTGGCCCACCCCCAAGGCCAGCCCCACCCCTGCCCGCCACTCTCTGTTACAGGTGCGCCCCTCGTCCAAGCTCCACCGCCTGGGGGAACCCCCTGGGAATCTCACTCTTACTGGGTTATTTTGGGAAGCTGTTAATGATTCTGTTTGCCTTTCCAATGACCTCAAACGTTCCACTGCCACGGACCCCTCCCCCTGCTGCCATATGCCCGGAGACCCCTCCCTCCTTCCCTCCCTCCCCAGGGCAGGGGGGGCTCCCTCTGCACACTCATCCCAGCGATGCTTTCAAATATTGGGAGCGGACCCTGCGGCCCAGGGGTTAGGGTGTCCCTGCTGCTCAGCCCCTCAGCCAGTCTGGGCATGCTCCCTGCCTCGGTTTACTCTCTTGAGCAGCGGGCGCGATCCCGGCACCGGTTGCGTGGCCGCGGGTGTGCCCCACGTCACACCAGGCCAGGGGGCTAGAGGTCGGGGGGCCTCAGACTCGCCGCCTGGGGTCGGGGCTCCCAGGGCCTGTCAGACGCCATCCCCCAACACTTGCGGGGAAAACGCACGCCGCAATTTATTAGCCCAAAGCTGCGTCTCCCTTGATTTCTAAACCCACGTGTATTTATAAAGGAAATTTAATCGGGGTGTTTTTAATTCTCTCACACTTAACTCATCAAAGTGCTATTTGGTAGGAGCGGGAGCCGACGAAGCCCACGCACCCCCGGGCCGCCCCGGGGGGACGCTCGCTCCACAGGACTGCCTCCTTCCCCGCATCCGGGGCGCAGTCCCAGGGATGGGGCGCCGGCCCTTCCTGGCCAGCACGAGCTCCTCTGCCCCATGAGAATCTGGGGAACTTAGAAACTGGCTCCTGCACCCCAAGGGCAGCCCGAGGCCGGCCTGGCCCCCAGCTGGAGGCAAGGCGGCCTGAGGACACAGGCCGGACGTGGTGGAGCCCCCAGCGGACCGAGCCCAGGCGGTGGGCACCTCTGCCGTCCGCGGATGGCCATCGCTGCGGGGACAGCCTGCTGCCCCGGCCGCCAGCCCCGGAGCGTGCTCTGGGAAGCTTGTCGGAGTTCTGCCTGGCTTGACCCGTCTTCTGCAGAGACAGAGATAGGTCCAGCTGGCCGTGCTGATGGGGAGGAGACAGCAGGGGACACCTATAAATGACGGAGAAAGAGCCACCCTCCCGGAGACAGCAGGCACCAACACGTCCGTCCCACCGAGGCAGCCGCAAAGCTTCTAGAAATGGGGCGCGAAGTGCTCGCAAGGCAGGCGGGGCTCCTGGCGGCTGATGGGCCCGCGGAACCGGGGAACCGGGGAACCAGCCCCCGGGACTGGTGTGAGGGCATCGGGGCGAGGAGGGCCGGGCAGGCAGACCCCCAGCCGAGCAGCCGAGCGGCCGCGGGAGGGTAGGAGCAGCTCACACAGCCCGTCCCTCCTCCCAGACACCCCTCGGGAATCAGGCCCTATACACACATCCGCAGACTCACAACACTCAACAGGCTCTCTCGACACGCAGAGCCCAAATCTCGGGGCACCTGCCTCCCACCCGAGCTGTCCCACCCTCCCCAGAATCGGCTGGGACAGCTATGCAACTGGTGGGGGGGGGGGGGGTTCCACCTCCAGAAGCTCCCAGCCCCTTCCACACCCCGGGAGCCTGCCGATCACTCTGTCCACTCCTAGGCTGGCCCCCTGCCTTCCTTGTCCAGCACAAGGGGAGTCGAGTACGTGTGGGAGGCCACGAGTCTCCCCCACCCAACCCACCCTCCCCTCTTCTCCCCTACCCGGGGCCTCTCCTGGGTAGGGCCTGGGGACCCGAGGTCAACTTGGCTTGGTCCTGCCTGGGGGTAGGGTCTCAGTCCAGCGGGGAGATGACCAGCGGCCTGGCAGTCCTGGCCCAGCGTGGCCAGCGCCCGGACGGACAGACCCAGAGGGCTCGGGAGGAAGAGGTCCCCGCATGCACCTGGCTCGGGGTCTGGCAGAGCGAAAAGGAGGCCAGGAGGGGTTGGTGGCTTGGCCGTCCCTGCGGTGCGTGCCATCCAGCCAGGCAGTACGTTCCAGGCTGGGTGGCCAACGTGAACAAAGCTGGAGGGGACAGGAGTGTCTCAGGACTAGGAGACAAGCACAGGACCTGGATGATAGGTGTCGCCCTGAGAGAAACAGATGGCCCCCGAGCTGGCGGTGGGGCCTAAGAGGGGTGGGGGCCAGGGGCGGGCTTTGAGAGCTCAGGGGAGCTCGGAGCCCCTCGGAAACCGAGAGCCTTCCAGAGCACAGAACCCGCCTGTCCAGCAGGCTGGCTTCTGGGTTTGTTATCTGATTTTTCTGACTTAGGGGAGGCCCTTCGGAGGGAAGGCCAGCCCCCAGGTGCTAATCCAAACGGGCTGTGCTCAGCCCTGGGGGCAGTGGAGGCAGCGTCTGACCTGAGGGGCTAGGGGGCGAGGACAGGAAAACCGTCAACCACCCCCAGGGCTGCCCAGATCTCTGGCTCCGGTGGTTCAGGTGGGCGTCCAGGCCCCCGGAGCCTTCCTGCCCCGAGACCCAGAGGCTCCTCCCCACGAAGGCAAGGGTCCCAGGTCACCCCAAAAGCCACCCCACCTCGGCCGTTACACAGCTGGCCTTGATCCAGCCTCCAGGGCCTCTGTCTGGGCCCCTGAGAGGGACGGTGGGCAGCTCCGGCCAGGTCACCCGGCCGCTGGGACCCGGTGGGCCGCCGTCCGTGGCCAGCCCGTCCCGAGGGGCGAGGGCGGGAGGTGGCCGAGGAGCCCACAGTCAATGGCCTTTTTATTCCATTTGATTTCACCTCCTCTGAGTGTGGGCCCCTCCCTCCCTAATAGAATTACTCTTATCTGCAAGTGATTTAAACTCTAAGGTTTACTGAAGATTTAAAGAGTGTGAACACAGTTGGAATGTTTTAAACTAACAGTACAAGTTGCATTTTAAGAAAATAATTAACTCCCAGGGGAGGTGTGGGTTTTGGAGCAATGACAGACTTCCAAGGCTGCCTTCCCTATATGGGGTTTCCAAATAATAAAATATCTTTGATTCCCTGCTGATGTCAGACGAGAACCTGTTAGTGAGCAAGCAAACTGTCATTTTTTTTTAAGAGGGCCCATTAGCGTCTTAAAGACGCAGGCCGAGCCCATCGAGGAGGGCGAAGGGTCTGCTTGGAGAATCGCTCACCTGCGGGTCTGTCCCCCCCGCCGCTCCAGGCCCCCCTGTGGACGTACAGAGGGCCGTGTCCCCCTCCAGGAGGCCGGGTGATGCCTGGGGAGTCTGGGCGCCCCTCGGGCTGCAGCACCGGGCCCCCACCCCGGGCACAGAGGCAGTGCCCGCCGCCCGGGCCTCCAGGGTCTTCCTGCCGGCGGTGTGGGAGCTTGGGCACCGCGGCCCTCGGGGACTCACACCTGGCTCTGCGCTCGGCCACCGTCCTGCGAGGACGCCGTGGGAGGTGTTTTCATCGTATCTCATTTGCTGCTCGCAAAACCTCCAGGGGGGCGCCTTCCCCGTGTCCCTGATGGCACGAGGCTTAGTGCCGCCGAGGGCCTGACGCTGCTCGGGAACCGGGAAGCCTCATCTGCGGAGCCCGTCTGGGCTCCCTCGGTGGCCGGTCCCTCCCCGCGCCTGGGGTCAGGTTACAGGTCAGCCGAGTGCAGTCTCAGGGCAGCCGGGGTCTCACGTGGTGGAGGCGGGCTGGCCAACTGGGGAGGGGGCCTCCCTGTGCCAACTGCCTCCTGGCCCTGGGCCCGGTCACCACTTTGTGCCCCGTATTCCGGAGCAGCTCACACGGTCCGCCCACCGGCCACGCCCAGGGTCACGGTGCCCGGGATCCGGTGAACGGTGCCCGCCGTGCCAGCTTGGCGTTGGGCTCCGTGCCTCCACCTGGGCAGGGTCCTGGCCGGGGACAGGTGTTGTTGCCACCACTGCTGAAAGCCCGGGCCCCGTCGAGTCTTCCTCTCCGGCTGGGGACGGAGCTCTGTCCACCGCCTCCGAGGACAGCCTGGGAGAACAGCCCTCTCCCTGCAGGGGACAAGGAGGGGACACACATGCTCTCTGTGCAGTCCGGACCCTCCCCCCACACCCCGCCAAGGTCCCGCCTGTCCCTGGACCACCTCTGGAGGATGCCGTCGAGGGGGGAGGCGTTCCAGAGAGCTCTGTGGCCCCCCACGCGGCTCGCGGCACTCCCCCCTCGCGGGAGTGGCTCCTGGGGGCACCCGTCTGGAGGGATTCCCCGTCCTCCCGCCCCCACTCCCCACCAAGCCTCCGAAGCGGGCCTGCCCGGCCCTCTGCCAGGAAGGGGGTGGCGGCTCGGAGGCTGACGCTGGCCATTTGTCCGGTGTCCTGACGCTTTCCCACAAGCCTCTGCCCCCCTCAGGAATAGCTCTTTCTGGTAATTTACTTGCAAAACATTTGGCCATTAACACCCAGGCAAGAGTGGACGGCAGGTCACGGACGATTAAACTCCCCACGCCTGGGTCTCCCGTCGGCCTGGTAACCGCCGCCCGGCGGGGAGGCCGGCGAAGGCTGCGTGTGCTGCGTCAGCCGAGCCCCAGGCAAGCGAGGGTCACCCTCCCACCGTCCTCCTCCCGGCCAGCAGAGTGGCCTCGTCCCCGCTTCCTGTGGGGAGGACCTCTGGGGTGTGGCGGTGAGGCCTGGCTCAGGTCGGCCTTTCTGGAAGGACGGCGGCCATGCAGCCCTGCTTCCCGTGAGCGTGTCCCCTAACGAGGACCCTCACGGCCGAGCTCCCAGCCAGCCCCTGCGAACCCACCTGCTCCCCGGGGTTGGGGTCGATCGCCGCCCCGCTAAATTTGCATGCTTGCTTTACAGGTAAGAGACCTCAGGGGGAGGGATGGGGCAGGGAGCCCGGCCCTGACTTTCCCCTCACTGGGGCTCAGTCCCCAAATGCGTAGGAGGGTCCCCACCTGCCCCCCCCCCCCGGCTGCTCTGCTGGGAGGGGCCGCTCTGCGGGGCCATGGACGGCACTGTGCTCACCTGGGCAGGAGGTCAGGAGGCCCAGGAACCCACGACTCCAACCCCACCCACCCAGCCAGTGGGTCCAGGTCCCCTGCCGGTCCCAGGAGAGACCCCCTTCCTGTGCGGCCACCTGTGAGCTTTTGTGCTGAGTCTTTGGGGCCTCCCGGGAGGCCTTCATCTCTGGGCATCTGAAGGATGAGTAGGTGCTGATCCGGCCGTGGGGATGAGGGTGTGAGTGCTCCTCTCTGGGCCCCCAGCCCCTCAGTGCTGGGGGCGCACAGGAGGGGAAGGTGGAGGCTCCTGGCGGCTGGGCGCCCCAGACACGTCCTCCCCATGAAGGAGGGGAGCCCATGCAGCCCCTTCCCAGCCGCACGGCGGTGGCCACGACTGTCCAAAGTCGAGTTCAGTCTCCCGTGCGTGGCGGGAGAGACAGGTGCTCTGGGTCCGGCCTGACTCGGGACCGGCACCTCCTACCCCTCAGACCCGCCTCCGAACCAGCCCCACTGGGGACCCCGGCCGCCAGGTTGTGCAAAGCAGGGCTTCAGAGACAGGTGCACGAGCAGGTGCGTGTTTGTGTCTGTGTGTCCGTGTGAGCCCGCGGGGACACGGCCTCACGCAGGCACAGACGGGGTGGGGTGCAGAGCCGTAATCGGCACCGTGTGGGGAGGGGTGGGAGGTGGGGGCGGAGCCCTAGAGACGGGGGCCCGGCCTGACGGACACACGGCACCGCGAGCCCGGGACCCCGAGGGATGGGGCTCGTTGGGCGCTGAGCGCCCTTTTGGGACCTCCCTCTTCACACGAGCCCTGGAGCACGGAGCCGTCGAGTGACTGACTCACGGTCACGCAGCTGGGAGGGGCAGACATCAGCTCTATCGACCCTCAGCTGCGGCCACACTGCCTTCTGGTGAGGCCAAGGTCGGGCCACCACAGAGTGTCCCCCAAACCTCGAACCACCAGGGCTCAGAGACACCCGGGGATGCGAGGACTCACCGGGCAGGCTGCTTTTGGTGGCGGTCCTTGTGCGGCCCCCCCGCCCCGTCCCCAGGGAGTTCAAGGTCAAGAGGGCAGGAGTTTCACCCCCAGGAAGGCTTGAGGCCCAGCCGGGCCTACCCCTGGGCTGCAGTCTCTGCTGGGAAAGGCCCCACCGGGAGATGGGGAAACTGAGGCTCGGAGAGCCTTAATTAGGACCCTTGTGATTGATTGCAAGTGACAGATTCCAACCCAAACTGGTGCTGCTGGTGCCCGTGGCGGAGGGTGCTGGTGCCGTTCTGGCTCCTGGCGCGACTCGTGGGCTCAACTCCGCTCGGGCAGCGAGACGGCGGCCTTCCCGTGACTCCGCCCAGGTCTCAGGCCTGAGGATTTGCCAGGCCTGCGAAACCCAGGGTGCTGCTCAGGTCAAGGCTGTGCCTGGGAGGTGGGGACCCGGGGCAGACGCTCCTCCTCCCCCTCCTCCCCTTCCCCCTCCTACCCTCCTCCTCCTTCCCCCTCCCCCTCCCCCCTCTCCCCTCCTCCTCCTGCCTCCCCCTCCTCCTGCTACCCCCTCCTCCTTCTCTCCCTCCCCCCCTCCCTCCCCCATCTCCCCCTCCTTCCTCCCTCCTCTTCCTCCCCCCTCCTCCCCCTCTCCCTCCTCCTCCTCCTACCCTCCTCCCCTCATCCTACTTCTCCCTCCTCCCCTCCCCCTCCCTCCTCCTCTTCCTCACAGGGCTCCTAGGGCCTGTCACCAGATGGGAAAGGATGCCGGGGGAGGTCAAGGTCACACCCTGAAGCCCCAGGCCTTCCAGTTCACAGGCCAGGAGCCTGGCTGAGAACCCTCCTGCCTCCTGCCTCCCCCACCCCCAACCCCCTGCGCGCCAAACAGCCCCGGAGCCAGGAGGAGCCCAATAACAGGGCAGCCGACCAGGGGCAGCTCAGCGGACCACAGGGTGGGCGTCTGCCGGCCCAACGTGGACCCAGCCTCGGGGCCCGGCCGGACAGCGACGCATTGGCACGGCCACCTCGGAGAAGGGGCAGAGGTGTGGGGGGAGGTCAGGGTCCCAGGCCTCAGTCTGCAGGAAAAGCCCCACCCCCTCCACCCCCGGTGTCCCCCCCACACCAAAGGGGTTTATGAAGACCTGTGCAGCGCACCAGAAAAATACCGCTATCATTAAGGGATTTAACGACAGCTTTGCCCAATATTGGGGATTTGTTATGTCTCTTATTACACGTTTTAACAAGCACATTTCTCCGAGACGCAGCCCCGCGTGAGGGCCGTCCTCTCCCTCTGCCGTGTGTGACTTTCATTAGCAGGCGTTTTATAAAGCCACGATCACAGATGCACTCCCAGCCCGCAGCCTTGGCTGGCCGGGGCCTGGTGTCGTGGGCTGGGTGGCCGGGGTGTGCCCGCGGGTCTGTCTGCCTGTTTCTGTGGGTGCAGAGAGGAACCCCTGTACTCAGACCGCACCCCTCCTGACATTCCCGGCTGGGGGCACGACTCAGGCACGGACCCCAGACTGGAGTCGGGCTTCCTGCCCCTTCTGCGACGTGATCCCAGATGAGCCTCGGGCCTCCTGAGCCTCAGCGTCCCCATGTGTGACTTGGGCATCTGAGCAGACAAATGACTTCCAGCATATCTCAGCAGTAGGACTCTGCACACAAACCATCAAATAGCGGAAAAGCAAATTTAAAAAGGCGGAAATGAAGCTGATTCCGCAGAAGCAAATCTCGGCCACCCTGCGCCTTACCCCCAGGAGGCCGCTGGATTGCCACCAAATGCCTGGGGTCTTTGGAACACAGTTTAGGATGCTGGCTGGTGGCTGAGGACTGTGATGTCCCCAGCTCCAGGGCCTGAGGCCCTAGCATTGCGCTGACCGTGCCCACGGAACGACAGCCCTGCCCGGAGCCGCAGCCCTGCAGGCCCAGCCAGCTCGCCCCCCACCCCGGGGCCCCCGGGGCAGGCCACGCACAGGGGCGGCAGCAGAAAGAGTAGGTAATTCCAGAGCCAAGCCCTGACTTCCGACATGCACACCCCTCCCGACCCTGAAATGTGTCTTCTGAGCTCTCTGCTCCGAGCTGCCCTTCCCGGCCCTTGGAGCATGTGCTCGGGCCATCGCCGCAGCCTCAGAAGCTGGTGTATAAATGGGGAAAGCACGGGCTCCCTGAGGGCAGCTGGAGGCGAGCCGACGTGTAGCTGAGACCAATTCCTGCCGAGAAACTTCCAGACAAGCAAGATGTGCGCTGGGAAGGATCCAGGTGAACAGGCCGATGGTGGACGGGGAGACCCCTGCCCTCCGGTTCCCTGGCCAGAGCCCCCCGGCACACCGACAACGGGTCGCCCAGGCCCAGGATGACAGCGGCCTCCCTCCGGGCTCCCAGAGACCCTCCACACGGCCAGGCTCCTCCTCCAGCATCCACACACTGATGCCTTCTCGGGACTTCTGGAGCCCCATCTACACCACAATGGCAAGGGGCCAGAGCGGGGTCCGCTGGTCTCTGACTCCCCTGTCCCTAGCAGAGGGCTGGCTCTGAAGAGGTTTGTAAACAGTCGGCTCCAAAGAAGCTCAAAGAAGTCAGTGGTGGGGCCAGGACCAGGGCCAGAGCCGGTGCGGGAAGGGGCAGGTGAGGCCCCTGGCCTCCGGGGGTCAGGATCGGGAGCTCACCGCTTGCTCCCTTATTCTGGAAGGATCCCCGGGTATGAGAACCTTCCCCGAGGTCACCCGGGTCCTCCCTCCCTTTCCCAGACAGATGCCCTCAGGACAGGAACGTGTGGAAGCCGGGACAGAGCAGCGGACGCGGCCCCAGCTGTGACAAGCTCCCCCCGTCCCCCCCAGAAACGAGCGAAGACATAAATAAATAATAAGCCCTGCCGATCGCGCTCCGCTTCCCAGATAGGGCTGGGCCCGGCCCGGCGATTACGCCCACAATACCTCGCATTCATTACGCCCCTTAAAAACGGTGTGCTGTGTCTGGAAAACAGGAAGTGGCCGTCAGTCTCCCGTGTAAAAGCCATCTGAAGCCCGTGGACCAGGCATGTTCTCAATCAGGAAGCAGGCAGTAAATAAACATTTACGTCCCGCGGCCGCGCGCACCCGCCTGCCCCCAGGCTACAAAGGGGCACGGAGAGCGGAAATTTGTTTAGTCCTATAAAAGCACAGGCCATATATCAATAGATGGTTAAAAATGGAAACGTGGCCGGCTAATGGACGGTATTGATTTTAATAAGCGTTAAGTACATGGAGCTCGCAGATAAGGGCCGCTGGGCCATCCCTCCGCGCTCTGGGAAAGTGACTCATGCGGCGGAAAAAAAAAAAAAAAATCCTCTTTTCCAAATTGAAACTTTCACCCGGCGTATTAGGGTCTGGGGGAGTGGTTTCCAAATCGGCATCTATCCCGGAATATCGAGCGTGACGCGGGTGATATATGGAAGCGTTTCTGCCGCGAGGTCAAGCACGTCGGGCTCAAAGCAGTAGCGGCACAGGCTCGCGGGCGCCTTGGTGGCAGGGCCACGGCCGGGCCCCCGCGGGGCGTCCTGGCGCACCAGCGCCCGCTCCAGGCTGCCGAGACGCCCCCGTGAACCCTTCGTCACCCCGTTTGTTTTGCTTCCTCCCACCCGGTCACGCTCGGCTCCCCACCTGCCGGGCGTCCACAGTACCCGGGCCCTGAGAGACGGGGGCGCGGGGCCAGACGTCCACCCAGAGCATCAGGTGTCTGCCTGGGACCAAAGCCCCTACCTCGGAGGAAGTCACAGCTCCGTGACCATGACCAGAAGGCCCTTCCCCAGACCGGAGCTGGTAGCGGCCGGCTGGGGTCAGGCGTGAGGGTCACGCTGGTCCCTGGGCCGGGAAAGGCCCGACCAAGTGGCAGAATGTCCTCACAGACATCCACTTGGAATCTTCTGGTAAGTGATTTGTTCTGTCACCCGCTTTCCCGAAGAGTGTTTGGCCTCCAGGCCCCTTACAAATCGTTTCCCTTTGAGTGGAAAACTGGATTCTACCCACATCTCAGCTCCCAAGTGGGTGAGTTGCTCTGATCAAGGATTTCTTCTCCTTTTAACAGACAAGGAGGGAGATTCCTTATCACACTCCACCACTTGGTCCGTCCTGGCAAAGCAGTGAGGGTAGAGCTCACGGTGCAAGACGGGGGACGGGTTCAGAGGGCGGTGGCCCCGAGGGGCAGGTTTTCTCAAACAACTGGAAGTTGGGGGTGTGGACACATTTACAGCAAATGAGGCGATGAGGCGTCAATGTGTGTGCCAAGCCAGGGACCCCCAAGGAGGCATGGGTCAGGCTGCGGGTGAGACGGGGGACAGGAACGTCAACAGTGGCCTGGGGGCTGCTGCGAGGGTCCCGGGCAAGCAACAAAAGACGCAGTAGCAAGAAAGACCTATAGGTCGAAAGAGGAGGGCCTGGTGTGGACAGGGGTGTCTTGGGCCACCATGACAAATACCACAAACTAGAAATCTCTTCTCTCGTAACCCTAGAGGCCAGAAGTCCAAAATCAAGGTGTCGGCAAGGCCCTACTCCCTCCAAAGATGCTAGGGGAGGCTCCCTCTGTCTTTACACAGCGTCTCCTATATGTGCCTCCTCGGTGGGTCTGAATTAATTTCCCTCTTATAAAAACACCAGTCATTGGATTAAGGCCCATCCTAAGCCAGCGTAGCCTCATCGTAATTGGATTACACCTGCAAAGACCCTATTTGCAAGTAAGGCCGCCTTCTTAGCTTCCAGCGGACATGAATTTGGAAGGATGCTATTCAACCCATTACAGGAGGTCAACACAGCCTCCGAGGGGGGCGACTCCTTCTATCCTTCATTCCCGAGAAGCGCAGTTCCCCTCATCTCTCCGGGGCCCCTCCACTCACTTTGGCCTCTCCAAGCACCTAGCAGCATCTTAGTACAGGCTCAGACCTCCTGTCCTCGAAGCATCTTCTTACTCCTCAACTGCAAGTCTGGCTTAATATCCACTCGCCAAAAAGGCCTCCTCCCTGCCACCCTCCAGAATCTCCTGCTCATTTTCCCTATCTCTCTCACCACAGCTTGTCATGGTAGATTAGGTTGCTCCTGTTCCTGCAACACAAGAGCTCCACAAAGGCACGGTCTTACCTGTTTGTTGGCCACCATATACCTGAGTCAACATGGCAGTTGGTAAATGACCACTCGGGAGATAATCAATGAATGAATGTGGATGTGGATGATGGATGGATGGGTGGATGGATGGATGGATAGATGGATGGAAGGAAGGAAGGAAGGATGGGTGGATGGATGGATGGATGGATGGAAGGATGGATGGATGGATAGATGGGTGGATGGATGGAAGGAAGGATGGATGGATGGATGGATGGATGGATGGAAGGAAGGAAGGATGGGTAGATGGATGGATGGATGGATGGAAGGATGGATGGATGGATGGAAGGAATGATGGATGGATGGATGGAATGATGGATGGATGGATGGATGGATGGATGGATGGATAGATGGATGGATGGATAGATGGATGGATGGATAGATGGATGGATGGATGGATAGGTGGGTGGTGGGTGGATGGATGATGAATGGATGGATGGATGAGTGGATGGATGGATGGGCATATGAGTGAATAAATGCCTTACTCGATGTTGTGTCTTCAGGTCTAGCATGGGTCACTGAACATGGAAGGTGTTCAGGGAATGGGTGAGTGATAGAGAACATGAAAGAAGGAAGAAACACAAGTTTGAACCGTCAGGTCATGGGTACGGAAGTAAGCATGAGGCACCATGCCCCCACCCCTGCTTCCTCACATTGGTGCGGGCACACCTTCACAGAGCTGGGCACATCGCAGGCCTCAGACACTGGCTGCCTGAGCAAGTTCATGAAAGATGCCCTGTTTTCGCTTTGCTCCAGAGCCACGGTACAGGTGCAGTCCCTGCCCTATAAGGTACACTTTTTGGGTTTTGCCCTAAGACCTCCTCTTCTCCACAAGTCAGTGCAGTTTTCCTGTCAAAGAGCCAAAATGGGAGCAGTCGAGGCTTTGTGGGCCTGACCACCTTACCTCTGCTGCTGTAATGTGAAAACAGCCATGGAGAACACATGAGCAGGTGTGGCTCTGTTTGTATAAAACTTCATTTATGGACACCAAAACATGGATTTCAGGTAACGTACTCACGTCATGAAGTATGACTCTGTTTGCTTTCCATTTCCAGCCATTTAGAAATATAAAAACCACTCTTAGTTCGCAGTCCCTTCTGACTCAGATGGCAGGCCAGACCCAGTCCGTAGAATGTAATCTGCCAACCCCTTTCGGGGGTAGGGTCCCTCCCTCGCCCCTAATATGCACATTTGGTGCATAAATGTGTACTATTCTGTAAGTGACTTTCAGCATTTGGTAGATCGTGGCCATGTTTCTCCTTCGCCTTTCCTGACCTACGTGACGATCACGTGTCTGTGGGGTTCAGTCAGCAAACGCCGCGGTGATGCCGCGGAACAGACCTCCCCGGGTCAGGCTGTCCCAAAACAGACCCGACCTTCGCCCCCACGGTCAGGCCAGCGTGGGCCGGCCGCCCCACGGAGGGGCCGGGGCAGGATGGCGTGGCGTCCAGGTGAGCTCTCGTCCAGGGCGCCTGCCCCACGGACAAGAGGCCGCTGTCACACCGTGTCACCCACACCTACAGAAGTCCCAGGGCCCAGCCCAAAGCTCACAGCAGCTCGCCACCCCAGCCACCCTGAAGGGGGTGAGTGTTTGCTGAGCAACAGTCCAAACTATCACATATGTTCTTGTTACTTTCCCTAAATGACTATTAATTCCATTAATAGCCCACGGGCTCTGCAGGGCTGCGGTTGCGTTTGCGCTGTTGGCCTCCAGAAAGCACTGAGCAAATATTTGTTTGACGAGAAAGGGACACCCAGCTGTCTGTTATGCCATTTGCATGATATTATCGCCCCCCTCCTGGTTGTCCCCGGTGTCCCCTCAGGAGGAGTGACCAGCAGCTGTCCAGCCCCGGACGCCTGCGCCAGGCTGCGGTTCCGGCCGGAACAAAACACCACGGACCAGGCCACCCGACACACGCACCCGCCGTCTCCCGGTCCCGGAGGCCGGAGGTCCAAGGCGAAGGCGTCGGCAGGGCTGGGCCCTCCTGACGCCTCTGTCCCTGGTGTCTGGATGACCATTCTCTCCCCGTGTCCTCACGAGGTCGGTCCTCTGTGTGTGTCTGTGTCCCCATCTCCTCTGCTTATAGGGACATCAGTCACATCACAGCAGGGCCACCCTGCGGTCTCATGTTACCCTAACTACCTCTCTAAAGACCCCGCCTCCAAATGCAGTCACATTCAGGGGCCCTGGGGCACTAGGGCTCCCACAGATGAACCTGGGGGCGGGGGTCACAGTTCAGCCCAGAGCACGGGGCCTGCTGAGGAGGTGAGCTCTGTCCCCCAAGATGGGTGAAGGGCCCAGCCAGGTCTCCAGAATCCCCACAGCCACCGAGGGTCCGCTGGGCCTTCTCAGCCTGTGGAATAAAGCGATCTCACTGTTTGGGGGGACCCGGGGAAGAGCTGGGGACCGAACGGGCCACTTTTTGCCGGTCACCCTCGTACTGCGTAACCTTTAAGACGCCAGCTGTCCCCCCCACATTGAGTATTTGCATCTCTTGGCCAGCATGGTTGCTTGGAGGAAATGAACACTCACACACCAACACACGCAGGCCCAGCCTAGTTCAGAGGCAGCTCGAAGTGCCCTTAAAGACCTGCCCGGTCCAGGAGGGCGCCCGCAGCCCTGCCCTCCGTGGGGAGCGTTGCTGAGAAACAGGGACCAGGAAGGAAGACATTCGCCGAGCACACGGGGCCCAGATCGGATCCTCCCGACGCCCCACGAGAAGGAAGCTCCCCGCATGCGCACCGGGGCGGGGGCGGGGGTGGGGGAGGGATTACGCCTCACGCTGCTGAAGCCTCGTTAAACGCTATTTGGCATAAAGTACGGCTTGTGTTTGGAAAGGTGTTGATTGAAGCCGGATCTTTCTGGGCATCTCGTTTATACCAAACAGGATGGCCTGGAGGACGGCTCACAGGATGGGCAACCCCAGCGCCCCCACGGCTCCCTCACTCGCCCTGCTGACCCCCTGCTCCTGATTCTGCCCCAACAAGCTGAGAATGAGGGGGCTGACTTCTGAATGTCCCTCGGCTCTGCTCAGACCCGGGACCCCGTGGGAAGACTCGCGACCGATGGCACCAGAGGAGGATCCCAGGCGGGAAGGACGTCCCAGGAGCAGGCCTGCGTGGCTCACACGCCGTGGGTCCTCTCGAGGGTCCTCACTGTGTCCACTCCAGACCGGCCCAGGAACCACACAGCTGGGTCGGGTGGCTGCTGAGAAGGAAGTGGCATTTATTTGACCCCTACTGTGTACTTCCTAGCACTGAGCTAGCCTTGTTGTTGCAATGATTCCAGGGGGCAAGTGGTGTTCCTTTCCTCCCTGCCTTGGGTGTCCTGCTTAAAAGGCACAACCTGCCCACAGCCACCCAGCCAGGGAGGGCAGAGCCGGGGTGGCCCCGAGGGTCTGCCTCCACATGTTCCCTAGCACAGGGGAGGAGAGAGTTCCTGCAGGAACCCACATGTAAGGCTCCACTCACGGACAACCTACCAGAGACTCTGTCACCAGGCGGGGCTGCAGGGAATCGTGCTGTGCGGTCACCGGGGCCAGCCTTGGAGAATCAGAGGTCCTCCCTTAAGGCTTGGTCAAGGAAAGCAGGGTTCGTGGCTTTACAATTGTAGGTATAAAATTTAATCACGTTCCTTGACGTTTTTAGCTACTTTGGTTAACTAAACACATTGTGGCTCAATGATCTCTAATAATACGTCCCATCTGGTGCCTACAATTTAGAGCAAAACCCAAAGAAATGAAAATGCCCCCACGTATATCCGTGTGTCCCCATGTGTCCCTGTGTGGGTGGTCGGGGCTCGTCCAGCCCGGGTCCTTCAGAGGCTGATGTCACCGCCCCCCGGGGCTTTGCTGGGTCACAGGGCAGGTGGGCCCCAGGGCACCGTGTGCATGGAGGCCCCTCCTGGCAGGAGAAGGGGACCATCCCACCTCGTTTAACTTCCATGGGATTTCTCACCAGCTCACGTCTGCATCCTCTCTCCCCTGGAGTCCCATCTCTTCTCGTGTTAGAGCAGAAAAAGAGAACTAAGTGACAGCAGGCCGCGTGGACATCTCTAAAATGAGTTCCTTCCATGATGTGCTTCTGTGTCGGCCCGCTCGTCAGTCCTTCCGCACCGCCCCTCGGCCACGGACCCGCCCATCGGCAGACTTGTGGCCTTCTTGCTCTCCTACAGTGCGGCTGTGACACGCTGGCCACCCGGGACTCACGAGCCACTGCCGCCTGCCCCTCACGGTGGGTCCCCGGGTTCCTTCTCAGCCACCACTCGGCCGGGATCAGGCAGACGGTGGCCTGCGGGCCCTGCTCGGCTATTTCACCTGAATGTCCTGCATTCCCCGTGGGGGGAAGAGCAATCCTTCCCTTGCCCTCCTGACCAGGGCACCACTCTTGGGGGTGCCACACACATCCTTCTCATCAGACGTGCCTATTCATTGCAGTGTTTCGGCCAACGGCGGTCCTGAGACCAGCGCTCAGTGGCAGTGCTGTGTCCGGCCCCATCTCCCACCATCGTCTGCAGGTGCAGTCTTGGGGACACGGGCCCTGTCCCCATGCAGGGCTGCTGATAGACCGGGGCCTCTCTCCTGAGCAGGGATGTCCGCACGTGGGCGGCCCTCTGCATCCCTGTGCCAATACCACGCTGTTACTGCGGTCTCGTTTAATCAGCGTATTCGAAACAGCCAAATCATTCTGGAAGAACCCAGAGCGAGTTCTTACTCCGCAGATGAGTCTGCAGGGGCAGGCAGCGTGGTATGAGCTGAATCTTCCACAGAAAAATGGGCGGGACTGACTAGGCTTGCATGAAACCTCCAGATCACTCTGCAGAGGTGGACGTCCCTGCCTAGCTGGGTTTTCCGATCAACGAATGTGGAGTGCCCCTCAATGTCCTCATGTTTTCCTTAATTTTCCCGAAAGGCTTGTTGTTTTCTGTGATGAGGTTTGCACACCTTTCACCAGATTCATTTCTCTGCATTTGCTATTTCTGATGCTATCATGGCAATTTCAACGTTTTAATTTTCTGTTTGTTGCTTAGATAGAGAGAACTATCTACTAAAATTGGACTTTCTACTGACATGATCATATCACCTGCAAATTATGACACACAGTGTATCTTGTTTTCCAATAGTTCGAGTCTTATTTCTACTGTTAACTGTTACAATTTTTACTACTTTTTCTTGCTTTATTGCACTGGTTAGAATCTCTAGTCCAGGGTTTAATAGAACTTGTAGTGACAGGCATTCTTGTTGTGATCACGATCTCCAAGACCTTTCAGCGATTCACCGTCATGTACGACACCTGCTCTCAGTTTTTGTGTATCTGTCATAATGAGGAATCTACTCTCTGTTCCTAGTTTGTTAGAATTTTTTTCAAAAAATCACGAGTGGAAATTAAGTTTTATCAAATGCTGTGGCTGAATCTATTGAGATTACCGTAGGACTTTCCACTCTGTTCCATTTATGTACTTGATTACATTGATTCATTTTAAGACTGTTACCCCAACCTTTCATTCTGAGAATAAACCTAATGTAGTCAGGTTCTAATATTTTTATGTATCAATGACTTCGAGTTTATTAGTGCATCTGTTTAGGGTCTTTGCCTCTAAGCTCAGAAGTGGTGGATGGATTGACCTGTGTGGAATGTCCTGTGGTGCCCATGTCTGGTTTTGATATCAAGATTAGGCTGGCTTCAGAAACAAGTTGAGGAGAGTGGCCTTTTTGCTAGTGTCTGAAAGGGTTTGTGGAAGGTTGGCACAATTTCTTAACTGTTGATAGAATTGAACAGGGAAGTTAATCTGGACCTCAAGTTTTCTTTATGAGAAGAATGTTGATTCCAGAGCCGATTTCTTTAACAGTTGTGCAATCATTTAGATTTTTCTGTTAACTCTTGCAACGGTTTTAACTTTTGTTTTTCAAGGAATATATCCATTGTATTCACACTTCCTAATTGATTAGCATAGTCTTTTTTTTTTTTTTTTTTTTTTTGCCTTCCGGATCTAGTAATTTCTCCCTTGTTTCTCCCTGACATCGGCTATTTGCTATAAATCACCCCTCTATGATTTTCTTCTTTTTAATTTCTTTAGAGTTTTTTAAAAATTTTTTAAAATATTTATTTATTTTTGAGAGAGAGAGAGACAGAGTGTGAGTGGGGGAGGAGCAGAGAGAGAGGGAGACACAGAATCCGAAGCAGGCTCCAGGCTGTGAGCCATCAGCACAGAGCCCGATGCAGGGCTTGAACCCACGGACCGCGATATCATGACCTGAGCTGAAGTCGGATGCTCAACCGACTGAGCCACCCAGGCGCCCCTCTTTAGAGTTTTTTTAAATGATGTCTTAAAATGACTTATGTAATGGATTTTTCTTTTTCTTCTTTTCTTTTTTAATGCATTTAACAATGTAGATGTACCTTCAAGGAGGATTTCTGCTTCATGCCATGCATTTTGATGGATTTTTGTCATCATTACATTTTAAATATTTTTATTTCCAAAGTGATTGTTTTCTTCACTTACATGTTATTTTAAAATATCTTTCTTAATTATCATACTTGCAAGATTTTTATTGTTGGTACCTGTTTTCATTTCGTACTCAGTTTCAAGTGATTTCTATCCTCTGAAATCTTTTGAAACTTGATTTATGGTCCTGTATAAATTTAATTTTTAAATGTTCTGCATGCGAACTCTAATACGCGTAAAACTGTATCGTGTGGATATGCATGTATCTTCATGCTGAATTGACCACCTTATCAGCATAAAATGCCCACCTTTCTCTCTGGTGTTGCCTTTGGCCTTGAAGTATATTTGCCTTAAGTTCACTTATATGAAGATCTCCATATTCATCTGATATCAACTTGCTAATTTTCGTCTTTTCTAGCCCATCTTTTTCAAATTTTTATTTCAACCTGTCTGTGTCCTTATGTTTAGATTGTAGCTCATATAAACAATATATGTTGGATTTTGTTTGCGTAGGTTTTATAAACAGAACGTATTTGGATTTTGCTTTTACTGAGCATGCCAATCTTTGTCTTTTCATTAGAGCCTTTACTTTGTTTGCATTTCATGGAATTGATGATGTCATTGGACTTAAACGTACCTTCCTATTTACTTTCTATTTGGCCTGGATATTCTTTTACTTCTCCTTTCTTGCTTCTTTTGGGGTGATTCAGGTTTTTTTATTACTCCATTCCTCCATTTTCTCATCAGTTATGTATATATATATATATATATATATGTATTTAGTGATGATTCTAAAGATTACAGCATTCATCTTTGACTTGTTAAAATGTAAAGGTACTTGCTATGTTTTACTAGCACAAAGCAAAGATTTTAATTTTTTTCAATGTTTTTATTTATTTTTGAGACAGAGAGAGAGACAGAGCATGAGCAGGGGAGGGGCAGAGAGAGAGGGAGACACAGAATCGGAAGCAGGCTCCAGGCTGTGAGCCATCAGCACAGAGCCCGATGCAGGGCTCGAACTCACGGACCGCGAGATCATGACCTGAGCTGCAGCTGGACGCTTCACCGACTGAGCCACCCAGGCACCCCAGACAATGCAAAGATTTTAGTTCCATTTTACTCCCTACAACTTGTATATGTTTTACTCCCTACAACTTGTATATGTTTGAGTATATCTCAAATATACTTTTAAATATGTATATTTAATACAAATTTACTATAATTTATGTTATAAATCATATAAATATAATTTAACATAAATATATAGCACATATTTAATATAAATTTAAGTATGTTTTAAATATCCTTAAAGGTATATCTCTTAAAATACACTTTTACCATATGTAGAATTCCAGATAGACAATTATGCTATTTGAGAGTGTTAAGACATTATTTCCTTGTCTCCCAGCTTCCTTCGTTGGCTAACTTTAGGGCTAGTTCGGGCTCCCTGGAAAGTAAGGGGTCTCATTTTCTGTTCGTTTTTAAGGTTTCTCTTGTTCTTTGGTTTTTATCAGTTTACTAAGATGCCCCAGGAAAGACAGACATAGAGAAGACAGAGAGACACAGAGGCGGAGATCGGCAACATTTGTCCAATGAACGTGGATGGGAGAAAGTCCTGCCACATGACTCCTACCGCCATATTTCGCAGCCCTTCCCACATTTGTAACCCAACTTTCGTAGACCTGCTCGGGTTTGTAGGGCTTCCAGAATCTGTAGTTGGACGTATTTTGCCAATTTCAGAAAAATTTCAGCCATTATGTATGCAGGTATTGTTTCTTTCTCCTTGGATCCAATCAGACGTCTGTAGAATTTTTTATTTATCCCTCGTAAGCCTCCGTGGTCACATGGCTGTGACTCTCCTTGTGTGTTCTCACTCTGAGGACACAGACCACCCCCACCAATCCACCGTGATGTCACCACAGTGAGTCTGTCACTACACGTGGACAGACTCGATTTCCAAGTAAAACAAGGTCACATTCTGAGGTTCTGGGTGGACATGAATTCGGGGGGGGGGGGTGCTGTTCACCCCAAGACAGGAGCCAGCTGCTCTGACCCAGCCTCCAGCCCCACTCCCCACCTGCACCTGCGGAACTCGGGGCAGTGCCCTGACTTTTGCCCTGACTTTTCCCAGAGCAGGGACGTCCTAACTGTGGGCACAAGGGGGAGGGGGCTTCCAGGCTCTCAGGCGGCGGGGTCACTGGCCTGGGGTGCCTGGCAGGGACATGGAACCAGGGCGCCCCTCTTTCCACAGGGCCCCGGGGCTCCTGGCTGGCCAGGCAGAGGTGAATAGGGTACCGGAAGCCAGGCCCCTGCATGGACAGAGCTCCTGGAAAGCCCCATGCAGCGCCGTGAGGGACTCTCCTGTGCCCACCGGCACCCACCCCGTTGGGGACAGAGCCGGGGTCACATCCGCTTCCCTGCAAAGACGGCCTTGTTGCTGTTTATGAAATACGCATCGCACAGATGTTGCCCCAGGCCGACCTGAGCAGGTCCGGTGAGAGCCCAGTAAAACCCTGTGGAGAGATTTGAGGGCCCACACGGCGCAGATGATCGCTCTCTGCTCCAAGTCCCGAATGCCCACCAATTAACTAACTACACACGGCCAACTGGTAGGCACACAGATGGCAAGGAGGGCTTCTCGGAAGCACCCACTGCTCTAACTGCTGAGAATGATTTCCTTTGCAACCACCTGCTTGTGGCTGGGCGGGGCAGAGGCCCCGTGCCTGCAACATCGCCCGGTGACCCTGAAGGGCAAGCAGGTGCCCCCAGGGCGGCCCACCCGCAAACACACACGCCTGCTCCGGAGGAGACTGGCTGGCACCGGGGACACGTGCGCTGGGGGAGCAGGGCCCGCGGCCCAAAGGGGGACCCCAACCCGCCTCTCACCTTCACTGCACACCTGTCTCCAGCCGGTTCCAGCCCCAGGTTTTCACGCTTGGCCTCCCTGCAGCTTGGACGTCTCCCGCCGGAGCCAACCCTGGGGGGTCTCAGCAGAAATGCTGATTCACCGGGGGCATCCCCACACCCGGAGGTCAAAGGCGCCCCCCGACCCGCCTCTCGGCCACTGCCCTGCTGGTTTCCCTCAGCACGTTCACTCGGGAGGCTCGTCCCGTCCCATTCCCTGGCCAGCCCTCAGCCTCCTGCACCAGGCTGGGAGAGTGGGGGCACAGGTGGGGGCCTTGGGGCTGTCCTCACCCACACCTGGGCCCCCCGTTGCCCCAGGCTCTGCCGGAAGCCTTCCTGCGGCCCCTCTCGGACACGCCAGGGCCCACGCAGGGCTGGCGTCCGGGTGTGAGACCCCAGAGACCCAGGCTCAGGCTGCATGTGGGGCTTCGGTGTCGCCGGCTTGAACCTCTTCCATGCTGACTTTGAGCTCCTACCGAATTAGTGCGGGATGTGGGGGCCTGTCCCTGGGAGCTGCGATCGTGATCCTGGGGTTCTCTGCCCCTGCCCCCTGGCGTCCTGGCCCTGCCTGACCTCTCCCTGCCTCCAAGGCTAAATTTCACCAAGCTCGAGTCTCCTGAGCTGGCGCACAGTGGGGCCTCCACAGACCAGGAACAGAGGAGGAAAGGGACACAGGAGACGCCCAGTGGGGCAGGCGGGGTGCCCCGGGGAAGGTGGGCTGACCAGTCAGCCCCGCGTGGGGCACCGGGGGCACGTGGGGAGCGTGGGCCCGGGTGGACAGCCTCCGGGGCCCAGCGCGAACCGGGAAGGCGCTGGGGCCTCGGCGGGCACGGCTTACCGTTCGGTCTCCATAAAGTCCCTGAAGCGGCCGCTGGCCTTGACCTTGATCCCTGATTGAGGTCGGGTTGGGAACCACGTGGAATTAATGAGGCAGCTGCGGGCACCGCTCCCCAAGCCGGTTCACAGCGGCCTCGGGCGAAGGGGCCGGCGGACCCGGGGGCAACTTCAAATAAAAGAGGTTTTCGGCCCTGTTATGTTTCTCTAATATTTGAATTTTACCTAAGATTACTTTTCCCCCCTCTATTTAATATATTGTTTTAAATAAAAATTCCTAGTAAATCTTGAGAGAAATATGTCATCGTAGTGCAATATATAACAGTTCATAAAATATTCTATCCAAACAGCCAAAATTGTAGGGCGTTCGGACCAGAAGTAGTTAACTCCAGGAACGGCATTTTATTAGCTACTAAAATTAAGAAAGGGCAGTGCTGTTTCACGGCCAGATAATTAAGTACCGTTTTCTCTTTTTTAATTCTATAAAATTAAACTTCCTGTTTTAAAGGTCTGGAGGGGCCTTGGGCAAAGGGTCCGCGGATGAGCCCTGAGGGCAAAGCCGGGCAAACAACAAAGGCCTTCTGTGCCCAAGACCTTAAAACGCAGGGCTTGGAAAAAAACATGCCGCAGTCAGCAAAAAATTGCAGATCATAAATCAGAGATCCGTTTTTTCACATGATTTTAACTAATCCATTAAATCGTGGTGCCCAGGGCTCTATCAGAAACAGAAGCTGCGGCCGCCCGGCACCTCCAACTCCTGGTGTTATTCAAACACCTAGAGCAGTGACCCACGTCGATTAAAGACTGTCCCCAGGTGGCCAGGGCCCTGCGCCCTCTCCTGCCACCCCTGGTCCCCAGGGCCAGGCGAGGACGGACCGAGGTTGGCCTGGTGGCAGCTCCCACCCCCTCCCCCATCAACCACCCTAACCCCCAGGGCGAGGGAACCCTCGGGAATGGGTGCCCAAGGCTGCATCCTCGGCCAGGCCCTCCCCCCCCCAACTCCACGCTCCCGCTGAGGCCGAGGAAATAAATCGCCTTCAACGGGTCAGGCCCGGGCACTGGAGGGAAGCCGACCCCCTCAGCGGGTGGGCCAGTGGTGTGCCCAGCTGGGGGAGACCTGCTTTCAGAGAGGAGCAGAACAGCTTCGTCTGAAAGCATCACGACGGCGGGCCCCGTGGGTGTCGCCGGGCCGCCCGTCGAGGCTGCGACGCACCCGAGCGCACTGTTTTCTCTCGTCCGATTTCATTCCACTCCGTTCGGAGTCCTCTCTCTCGTACGTGCACACAAAGTCTTAATGAATGCCTTTTGCAAACACTTCTAACGACACAGCCAGAGGACAGCTTTGTGGCCACAGACAAAGCGAACGGGCTGCCACTGGCGTTTTCTCTTCCGTACGCGGGGCTGGCCCTGCCGCCGGGGGCACCCACGGCCAGCCCGACCAGATGGGGGGAGGAGATCAAGTACTGGGGACGGGGAAGAGAGGGCGGGGTTATCACCCTGCCCTATAAGCGGCTTCAGCGCTCCAGGCACAGGATGGGATCCCCCCAACCTCCGCGCACTTCTGGGGGTGGTTCCTAGGATGACCCACCTCCTGCACACGGGACAGAAGGCCAAGGTGTCCTCTGCACCCCCACCTAGAGCAAGGCCGGGTACAGGGCTGAGGGTCTGAAATTCAATGTGAAGTCTGAGGGTGCCTGGGAGGGGGGCTCTTGGGGACGGAGGCCGGACACTCAAGGCATTTCCTGCACAGACACTGCAGAAGCTCCGGCCAGAGCTCAGAGACGCACCGAGGCTGAGGTCACACCCGGGCAGCCCGGGCAGCCCCTGAGCTCCCCACCTTCAGGCAGCCCCTGTGCCCCCCTGTCCCCTGGGCCAGCCCTGACCTCCACCTCCAGGAACGACAGGCTCACTGCCTGCCTGTACGTTTACGGAGATGCATGAGCGCATGTTCATAACAAAATACTAGCTAAGTCTTAAGGGAAACATTGAGAAGTCTTTTACGTGGGGGGTGGGGGCACCTGGGTGGCTCAGTCGGTCCAGCATCCGGCTTCGGCTCAGGTCATGAGTTCACAGTTCATGGGTTCGAGCCCCATATCAGGCTCTGCGCTGACGGCTCAGAGCCTGGAACCTGCTTTGGATTCTGTGTCTCCCTCTCTCTCTTCCTCCTCCCTCGCTCATACTCTGTCTTTTTCTCTCTCTCTCTCTCTAAAAATAAATAAAAAATAAACATTAAAAAAAAAAGATTTTAGTCAGACCATATTAGTTATCAGCTGTCAGACATCTGTCAGTTACACCTCTTCCCAAAAATTTCCACCGAGATCAACCTCGGCTCCTCTGTCCCCGCACAGAGCACTCGGTGACACGGGCCAGACCAGTCTGTGCCAAGAGGGGTCCCTGGAGAAAGCCAAGTGCGGCCCACTCACCGACACACACACACACAGACACACACACACACAGACACACACACACATACTCAGTTTTGTCTCTGAGCGCCACCCCACGCTCCCAGCCCCCCGCCGCCTGGGGGGAGGACAGCCAGGCCGCCCGCACGCTCACACCCCGACCCGACCCTCGGTGCTGCTGTCCGGGCGGGGGCAGGGGGAGCAGCCTGGGTCCACCCTGCTCCAGGGGCTGGTGGAGGACTAGCCACCCCCAGGGGGCTCCCCAAAGGACAAAGGAGTGAGGGGAAACCCACTGTCTCTGTGACGATGGCAGCAAGAAAGGACCAGAGCAGAGGTGAGCTGGAGCCCCGGGTTTCCGCGGGGGCCCTGGGCCTTGCAGGAGTGACCCCTGTGCCGAAGGATCGGGGTGAATGTGGGAACGGACAAGCCTGGCCGAGGACCCCGGGGGCCCCTGCGCTGGCTGGAGGTGCTGCACGGCACCTGCCATGGGGGGTCGAGGGCCATGGTGTGTGGGGACCGTTGCCACGCCCATGATGCCGGTCTGGTTTTACCACCCCCACAGCTCAGTGTCCCCCCCGGGAGCCCCGGTGGGGCCCAGCCGGTGCCCATGGCGGATCCGGTCCCAAACCCTAGCGAGGGAGGCCACTCCGGCACGCAGGCCAGTGCCCTCCAGCACTTTAATTGCCAACAGCCAGCAGACGTGGCCACATCTGCGGGTCGTTTCAAAGACAATAAATCAGGAACTTTCCAGACGGGCTCCCTGCCAAGGTGGAGAGAGAGGGGCCTAGGACAACAGGAGCCACAGCAGCCACACGTCCAAGGTGGCCTGGGAGCTGGTAGTGCTGGGACGAGGAGAGAAACGCATTACGTTTGTCTCCGACGAGAATTTGTGGTCGGCTCGGGGCGGGAGGTTGATGGCGAAGGAATGTGCCGTCGGTGAGGGGAATGTCTACATTGAGGGCTGCTGGGTTCGGAGGGTCCTCTGGTGGCGGACACAGCTCAGAAGGGACCTGATCCAGAGGGCAGAGGTGGGAAGGCCCGCAGGGGTCAGTTTGGGGGAAACTGAGGCCAACCGGGAGCAGACATGAATATCCCTGGGCAGCCCCAGGGCTAGGACTCAGGCCAGGCTCTGCCCCAGGCAGGTGGGCACACGCCCCCACCCGGGGAGCATGAACAAGGCACTCCCAGGCGTCAGACCCCGACACCCGAAGCCACCCGGCATGACCTCCAGGTCCCAGGTCCATGGCGTACATCCTTGGCAATGGGGACAAGACTGGACAACCTTCTGTCAGCCTCCAGGGCCTCAGGAGGGGCCTCCAGGGCCTCCAGGGCCACACGCTCTGTGGGGCCCAGTTGCTGGCAGTGACATCGACACAGGAGCACCAGATTTTCTCTCCGTCTCGGCCTTAAAATCCTAAAGCCCCAAAGGGCCTGCTTTAAAGGAGCCCGCCTGGAATCCTCATCACCATCACAAACTAGTTTTTTAACCCCCCAAGAACTCTGTGAAGGAAGACCACTGGCCGAGCCCATTTTCCAGATGGGGAAAATGAGGCCAAGAATGTAAGCAACTTGCCAAAGTTCACAGAAGTCAGTCCGTGGCAGGACTGGCATGAAACCCTGGGCCTGTTGCTCGGAAAAGGGATACGGGACGCAAATCAGAAGAGCAACCAGGAAGGGAGAACAAAGAAAAGTGTAAACCCAGGAGTGAGACTTTACCCCCTCCCCCCCCCCCGCCCCCCCCATCTTGGGGGGGGGGGGGGAAGGCAGCTCGCATACAAAGGCCTGGGAATCAAATGGCGTCAGACCTCACAGCACCTGGAGGCTAGGGGAGAGGGGGGCCTCCCGTCTGACTCTGCAGGCAGGTGACTCCCGGTCTAGGGTGCCGCGTGTAGGCAAACCCACGATCGGGGACGGCGCTGGGAGAACACAGACAATTTCGAAGATCAGAAGGCTTCAACGTTTACGTCCCACGAACCCTTTCTCAGAAAGCTACTTGAGGATGTGCCCGAGGAAACCAAAGGCATAAGCCACGCAAAAAACGTAAATTATAATAAATGAAACGGGACATTCAGGACGCAAGGAATCCAAAATGCAAGAGAAGCCGAGGGCCCCCAAGGGAACGGTGACACCAAGTCCCAGGACAGCCGCTGTGCTGGTGGCGAAGAGCGGGGGTGAACTCGCGCACTGGTGAATCGGGACCAAGCGTCCTGATCTGTGCCTGTCTCCCAGCGCAGTTACGGAGAGGGCTCCCTTCGGCTCCCCAATGGGTCCTGAGTAGGATAACACCTAATGAGCGACCAAAACGTTGTGCAGAGGAAAAGGAGGGATCCGATAGGACAGCCACAAGGAAAGTGAGTAAGTGAAACAAAGAGGGAAACAGGCACATTTGGCCATTTTGAGAGAATTGTCAGTGACGGCGGCACAGGCACGGACGGACGTGAAAACCTACGGTGGGCGCTGATGCGGGCGAAACAAGGGGGCTCCAGAGAGGAAATGACGTCCCCGTCCTTTGTGCGGTTCAGCTGCGAACATCATCTGTACGCTCGTGAGGACGTGAACCCCCAGACGGACGTGATGATTGACATCGACCGGTGTGTGTCGGGAGGCTGAGATCGTCCCCCTCCCGCAGGGCGAGGCCGATAGAGAAGCTCTAAAACTGAAAAGCTGTGCGCGTGACGTAAACATCAACAGGGCAGATTCTGGAAGGGGCAGAAATGGCTGCTTCTGGGGAGTCGATGACGAGTGGGGGCGTCACGTGTCGTCCTTGTTAGGCTTCTACTACACGCACGTGTGCTTTGGACGAAACACTGGCACGTGTAGCTCTGAAGCACCACGAGCTGTCCCCGCCGGCCTGGGATCGCATCCTCAGAAGCGCCGAGGCGCCCCACAGGCCCCCAGGACAAGTTCAGGAGGCGGGAACCAGGCCAGGTCGCTGGGAGGCCAGACGCAGGGTCTGAACGCTCCCCCCGCCCCCCGTCCCCACCCCCGCCCACAGCTGGCCTCCCCGGAACCCTGATGAGGTGAGGGTGCCTCTCCCGGCCCCCCGTCCGCCGCGGTGAGCGGGGCCAGGGGCACATCTCAGACTTCAGGCCTGTACCCCCTGCCCTGCACCCTTCTCCTCCTTATCCAGACCACCCCCTGCAACAGGGCCTCTGTCGGTCCTGAGCCGGTGCCGGTGTTGATTCGAGCTCCGCGGTAAAACTCGGGGAGAGAGAGGGGATGGTGATGGGTTCCTGGGACACCAGAGGCCAGGCCAGCCCGCGGGTCAGGGCCAGCCCCCGCCCTCTCACCAAGCCCGGAAGCCCACCAACGGGCCTGTGTGATTCTCCACGTCCAAGGGCAGCCCGGGCTTCTGTGGGAACGGGTAGGAACGTGTGTCACTGCCCAATCTGCAGGGTCGGGAACAGGTTGTCCCCTCACCAGTAGCCTGGGGACGGGAACCTTTGCCAAGTGTTCCCTCCGGTCCCGGGCTGGGGCTCCCAGACAGGGACGAGTGTCAGACCTCCACATGACCGCAGGCCCGCATTGGCCTCACTCCGGGCGCGGCCTGTGGTGAGGCCAGTTGTGCGCACCAAGGGTGGGCTCAGAGCTGAGCCTTTGGTCCCGGGCTCCCGCCCTTGGAGCCCCGACCCCCAGCTCCAAGGGTCTCCGGTCCCCCTCTCGGGCTCGGCAGGGACTTCTCGCCCTCCTTAGCAGGGAGCTCTTGCCGGAGAGCCTCGGCCTCCTGCTGACACGGGTGCACGTGTGTGCGTGCATGGGCGCGCGTGCTTGTGCCTGTATGCGTGTGTGCATTCCGTACACCCAAAGGTGCTGAGCAAGGAGTCGGGACGCAAGGCGGAGGCAGAGAGACGGTCACACGGGGAACGGGTTCGTTCGTCTCCGTCGGATCAGACGTCATCAGCAGCACACAGAAGCCCACGAGAGCCGGGGGCCTGGGCCCTCCCGCGTCCCCGAGGGACCCCGGGAGGGTCTCCGCCCTGGCCTCCCGTCTCTCCCGGGGGGCCGCGGTCCTCCCGCTGCCTCTGGAAGCTGGCATCCGGCAAAGCGGGCGCTCTCTTCGTCACGCGCTTTTCATGGCAGCCGGAATCCCCGCTTCTTAATCCAAACACGACAGGGACACTCAGGCAGAGGAGATGCCCCGTCCTGAGGCCACTGTGGGCGTGACCGGCATGGGCCAGGAGGACGGCGAGGTCACTCGCCCGGAAACTCACGCCGTGGGTCTTGGCCCCGAGACCTGAGAATCTCCCCCGAGGCCCCTTCTGCCTGGCGCCACCCCGGCCTCCGCGAGCCCGGCTCTCCCAGGACGGGTGGGCTTGGACGGGACCCACGACACGGCCCGGCCCTGGGGGAAGGGCCGCCCTGAGTCTGCCTTCCTCTCCCCACCCGCTCGCGGCAGCCGGCATTCCAGCACTGCTGGCGGGGGCCTGGTGTTGAAAGACGGCGCAAATGATAAATTAAATGAGAAGGAAATGGCTGAGGGCCCCGTTCATAACCCGGAGTCGAGGGCGCCAGGCCCATGAATCTCCCAGGCAAGTGCGGCAAAACTCATAAAGGTCTGATTCACACCACGGGCCGCCCCTCAGACCCTCCCACTCGGGATTTGCCCCCTCCCCCCCAGCTGGGGGAGGGCAGCTGAGGGAAGGGGGCTGGGGGATGAAGGCTGGAGGACAGAGGTGGGGGGACAGAGGCTGGGGGATAAAGGCTGGGGGACAGAGGCTGGGGGCCAGTGGCTGGGGGACACAGTCTGGGGGACAGAGGCAGGGGGACAAGGCTGGGGGACAGAGGCTGGGGGACAGGGGCTGGGGGACAAGGTTGGGGGACAGAGGCTGGGGGCCAGAGGCTGGGGGATAAAGGCTGGGGACAGAGGCTGGGGGCCAGTGGCTGGGGGACACAGTCTGGGAGACAGAGGCAGGGGGACAAGGCTGGGGGCCAGAGGCTGGGGGCCAGGGGGCGGGGGGACAGGGGGGGGGGGCTGGGGGGGGGGGGGGGAGGGGGGGGGGAGGGGGGCGGGGGGGACCGTGGACCTGCCCTGGTCTATTGCTCCCAACAGGAGGTGCACGGTCACCCCCCAAGACTTCCATCTCTCCCCTGGCCTCTCTGGAATCCCGGCCCAGGTGTTCAGAGAATGGCTAATTGTAAAAGCACGAGGCCAGGCAGCCCCCCGCCCCCAAGTGACACATTCCCGGGGTAATGGATTCAGGCACGAGGAGATGCCAGCACGGAGCCCTGGGGGCCGGAAGCGGAGGGGCCCCGTCCCCCTCCCACACACGCTCCAGGCCACTTAATCTTCCTCCCGGGTCTTGCTCAGATTCAGAGACCGTGGCTGCGCCCCTGCCGACCCCCAACACAAATGCGCACAGGCCGCCGGGGACAAGAACCTCGGGCCGGAAAACAGCGCGTGGGCGGAGCCCCACGGATGTGACTGCACACCGGTCCGTTCTGAATGGATTTGGCTGTCCTCGCTCAGGGGTCCCCTCCTTGCCACGCCCAGGTGACAGCTGGAGCCCAGGGGGGTGGGGGGTGGGGAGTTGGGGCGGGCACCCCGGCCCCAGTCCAGGGCCGTGGATGTCTCGGTTCCCGGGGCGGAGACCCACCTGCCGTCCCAGCCCATTGGCCGGCTCGCCCCTCCTCCCCATCACTTCAGTCTCCAGAACTGTGGGGAAGGCCCTCGGCACGGCCGGCTCCTGCCTGCTTCTGCCACCTGTCCGGGAGGCATAGGTGCTCCCTCCAGACTGACGGGGGAGGCTCAGGCTCCTCCGGGCCCCGTGCGCTCCCATGCCGGGCCTCCGTGAGCACCTGACCGGGCACCCCAGCTCGGCAGGGGCGGGGGGCCGGCAGCCGCCACACGGTCGGCATCCAACAGAAGGGCCCAGAATCTGCAGCCTCGATGGTCCTTGGTTCTCTGGGCCCACTCGTACGCGTGCGCTCATGTCCTGCCTTCCCGATGGCCTCAGAGACTGGAGGGAGGGGAGGCAGGGGCCCTCGTCAGTGAGCACCTCCCAGTGTCCCCCCTAACCCCACGGACGTGTCTGTGATGGGAAGCAGGCTGGCACAGAGGAGGTGAGGTGACCAGGGCCTTCAATAGCCCCTCGGGGTTTGCAGCGGCACGATGGCAATCGGGGTGGTGGGTGGGTGGCAGCGGGAGACCCCCCCACATCAGCTGGGGGCCCAGCGGGATGTCGGCGGCTCACTGTGGGGTAAGTCGAGGAAGGCTAACCCGGGGGTCACATGTAAGACACGGGCTCGGCTGGGGGAGGTGGGGGGCAGGTAGCAGCAGCCTGGAGGTGACGACGGTGGGGGAGGGGCTCAGCACCCACCAGCGTCCAGCACGAGCAGCTGAGGCCTCCAGTGACTTCCGCCGCCCAAACCCAACTAGGGGTGGGGGCGGGAAAGTCCACGGTCAGGCTCCTGGACGTCCCCGGCCTGCCTACCACTGCAGACGAGCCGGGGGGGTGTAGGGCCGAGATGCCCACCCCATCCACCTTGCCAAGGCCCATTCTCATCCTACAAAGGTGGGCGGCCATAAAGAGGGGTGTGTTCAGTCTTGACCCCGCGACTGGAAAATGCAGCCTGACCTTGGAGGTGGGACGCATCACCCTGTGGGGGTCGGCGCCCCCCAACCCGACCACAGGGCACGGCCGTGAGTCACAAAACAGCAAAGGCATCTAATCAGACTGAGAGCACGCCTGCCCCCCAAGCTGGGGACTGGTAACACCCTGACTGTGGGGGCATTTCCCCCAGGGCAGGGCCCAAGCACCCCCAAATATCTGTAGGGCTGGAGCCCGCCCATCGGGTCATGCCCAGCAGCCCTGACGGGACCCCACTCCGCTCGGAGCAGCACCTGGCTGCTGGGGGACGTCCCAGGGCCACCATGACCCGGCACCGGGGCCGGGCTTGAACAACAGGAGCCCCGACTCTCCTGGTTCTGGAGGCTGGAGTCTGAGACCCAGGAGCGGGCGAGCCTGGTTCCTTCTGAGGCTCCGGAACAATCCTCCCAGCCTCCCGCAGCCGCTGGCCGTTGGCTGGCGATCCTCGACGCCCCATTGGCTAGAGATGTACCTCCCCATCTCCCATCTCTGCTTCGTCTTTTTTTTTTTAATTTTTTAAATGTATTTAAAATTTGTTTTAAATGTTTATTATTTTTGAGAGAGACAGAGACAGAGACAGAGCATGAGCAGGGGAGGGGCAGAGAGAGAAAGGGAGACACGGAATCCGAAGCGGGCTCCAGGCTCCGAGCTGTCAGCACACAGCCCGACGTGGGGCTCGAACCCATGGACCGTGAGATCGTGATCTGAGCCGAAGTCGGACGCTCACCCGACTGAGCCCCCCAGGCTCCCCCCTGCTTCATCTTTACACGGCTTCTCCCGCGTGCATCAGTGTCCTAACCTCTTTCTCGACATCATGTGGGATTGGGAACCACCCTGGTGACCTCATTTTTATTTGTTCCTCTACAACGAACCCATGTTGAACAAGGCCACATTCCGAGGCACTAGGGGCTACAACCCCAAGGTACGAATTTTTCGGGGGACACAATTCAGCCCATAACAGACGCCACGGCCCCTGGGGCCCCGTAGGGCCTGCCTGCCACAAAGGGCACGCACACCGGGACGCCGGCCTCCCGGGACGCGACGCCAGGCCAAGCCCCCCTTCGAAAGGGGACCAGGACCGCGGCTCCACGGCCCTCCTGGAACCGCTCGGCCCGCTTCCTCCCGTTTGGGCCAGTGGCGGATCATCTGCTCCAGGCGATAATGGCCAAAGTCATCTGGACTTTCCATTTCCCCGACAACACTGGAAACAGGCCGGCGAGGCGGCGTTGGGTTACAATCGCAGGTTCTGACTTCAAGAGCAGCCATAAAACAGAGCCCGTACGCGTGTTTTCCGCTTGTTCTGCGACATTAGCAACTCATCTGATACTCACTCTAAGGTTGCAGTTTCCTGACAGCCGATGACAGGGCGGGGCCGCGCCGCCTGCGAGCCCGCGTCTGACGAGGGTGCGCGCGCGCCTCCGGCCCCCGGATCGCAGACACAGATGTGTCGCCAGCACACCCACGGGCTTCGTTATCGCCCGTGCTGGGTTTATCCCTCTTTTCCACCTGAAAATCTTCCAGCATAAAAGATGAAGACGGGGCTCTCCGGGTGCTCGCCACGGCTTAACCTCGCCGCAGAGGGTCACGTGCAGAAGAGACCCCACCGCACACGGGGGCCCGTGAGGGGGGACCCGGCTCACGCTGATGCGCCCATCACTTCCCCCGGGCGCCAGACCACAGCCCCTTGAGGGGGGTCAGCGGGGATCAGAGGCCCTGCAGCCCGGGGGGAGGGGGTGGCGCCCGTGGCTGCCAAGCCGATGCGTGTCTCCGTGGAGGTAAAGAGTGTCTGAGAGCGGAGAGGCGGACGGGAGAAGAGAACCGACTTCCCCAGCGCCTCCTGTGCCCCGGGCCCTCCGTTGGCCTCGGCGTTCGTCCGGTTTTCCCTCTGACACCGTGGCTGCTACGAGCGAGGCTCTCCCAGCCGAGAGGCCGCGGGGCAGGTGCGACCCCAGGTGTCCCGCCCCCAAGCACACCTGCGGGCGCCCCTGGGCACCGGCGGCCCTGGAGAGGCTGTGCCGCACCGGAGCCTGGGGGCTCGGTCCGGGCACCCAGAGGGGCGGCAGTGGGGGCCGGTGGGCGTAGGTGGAGCGCCTGTTCCTGGGGGGGGCGAGAATATTCCGCGCGATGCCGGGAGGGTGGGTGTGTGACACTTGTCCAGACCCACAGTCTGCAGCACTGTGAGTGACCCTTGTAAACAGCCGCTTCGGCAGTCACAAAGCAGCGGACTGCCCATCCGTGGTAGGAAGCCCATAACGCAGGGGGTGTCGACCACGTCTGGACCTGTCCTCCTCTGCCCTCCTCCTCCAGGACCCCCGCCACGGCGCACGTGCACACACACACACACATACACACACACTCACACGAGTCTCCCTCACCCACGGAGCCATCCTGGCCCTGCCATGGCCCCACCTTTGCTGAGAGACAGCACCAAGTCCCCCACGGCCCCCACCAGGTCCCTACTGCCCACCAGGTCCCCCCAGCGCCCACCAGGTCCCCACACGCTGCCCCTCGAGGCACCAGCCACTGCCTCCCGACCATCCCCAGGGTACACCGTGCACCTGGGGTCCTTCTGGTCCCGACTGGGACACTGTCCCCTGTTACTCTGGCAGATGCCACCTCACACCCAGGTCCCCCCACCAGCCCGCCACCCATTCTGTTACCTGCTGCTCCCTGTGTCCCCAGTCTCTGTCCTATGTCCCCCAAACCTTGTCCTGTGTCCCCAGTTCCTGTCCTATGATCCCAACCCCTGTCCTGTGTCCCCCAGTCCCTATCCTGTGTCCCCAATCTCTGTCCTATGTCCTCCAGTCTCTGTCCTGTGTCCCCCAGCCCGTCTTCTATGTCCCCAGTTCTGGTCCTGTGTCCCCAATTCCTGTTCTATGTCCCCCAGCCCCTGTCCTGTGTCCCCTATCCCTGTCCTGTGTTCCAGCCCCTGTCCTGTGTCTCCCAGTCCCTGTCCTATGTCCCCCAGCCCCTGTCCTGTGTCCCCAATCCCTGTCTGGTCCTATGCCCCTAGTCCCTGTCCTATGATGATGCCCCATACCGCATGGCCATGGTAGGCAGAGTGAAGTCTAGGCCTTTCCTCAAGACCAGCAGGGACAACCACAGAGGGCAGACTTATGAAGTCAAGGGGGAGACGACCAGGAGAGAGGTCTCAGAAGAAACCAAGCCTGCCATCACTCTGACCTTGGACACCTGGCCTCCAGAACCTTCAGTCTTGCTTCCCAGTGGGACGGTCTTGAATTTTGGTTCAGAAAACATGGCGCACCCAGCTTTCAGAAGGACGCGCCAGGAGCAGGGAGGGAGGCGTGGGCAGAGGCCAGGCCCTCGGGCGGCAAAGCCCGGGACGGGCGAGAGGATGCACAGACCCTACTGAGTGTTCCTCCGGGAAGACCGGGTGCCCGGAGCCGTGGAACCAGTGGGCACGTCGAAACCATCCTTGGAAGGAAGCTGCCACGTCTGGGATGGAGGTCAGTGACCTGCCGCCGACCCCTGACCCCGTGGGGTCGAGAGCTGTATAAAATCGGTTTGAATGCTTTTAATCCAGCGCTCACCACTGATCCTAGTGATTCCCAGGAGCCCCCACTGCCCACGTGGGCCATTGTGCGCATTCGTGCCGACCCGCCTGGCCCGGAGAGGGGTTTTACTCGACACTGAGGGGTTACTTGACTAATCTGTTCCT
Source organism: Panthera uncia (assembly GCF_023721935.1). Lineage (NCBI taxonomy): Eukaryota > Metazoa > Chordata > Mammalia > Carnivora > Felidae > Panthera > Panthera uncia. The sequence continues at coordinate 103,120,037 of NW_026057585.1, forward strand.
CTTTTAACTTATTTGATGAGTATTCATTTTTGAATACGCTTGTTCCCATAAGCAGGTCTGATGGCCAAGTCCTGGAGATGGTGTGGTCAGAAAGAAAGTCCCTGCCCTCACGGAGCTTCAAGTCTGGAGACAAAGACAGCCACCCCACGAGAAATCGCAAGTGTATGAGAGTCAAGAACGCAAACCTGAGACTTGCCAGCCCGCACCAGCCCAGTGGCTCCTAGATGGCAACTTTCCAGAATAAAGTGACGTGAACTCCCCTCCTTCACAAAAACCCCTACCTGCCCACCCCGCCCGCTCCCCTCGCCTTGGGGAGCCCAGCCTCAGGGGGACCCTGACCTTTCCAAACCCCCATGCCCTGCACCCCTGGGCACCTCTGCCTGGACTTTTGCTTACTACTCCGACCCCAGCCCCGTAGCCCCTCTCTGTGAGGTCTCGTCTGGCCCCAAATCAGCGTCAGCCGTCCGTCCCTAGACGGCTCTGCACCTCCCACAGGTCAGGCCACGTGCAGCCTGCTTGCCCCCGTGTCCACACCCCTGGCGCAGGTCTGGTCCCGGACAGGTACGTGATCAGCATCCGTGGAGGGAGGACAGGGACAGGTGTGGCTGCCCCGGCCTACCCCACCGGCCCGTCTCTGCTTCTAGCGAAGGAGCCCCTGAAGCTGAGCCAAAAGGCCTTAGCGTGACCCATCTCCCACCCCGCACCTGCACGAGAGACAAAGGCCTGTCCTGGGTCTGCAAAGAAGCTACGAGCCCGCGCGAGCGAGCGACGCCCCTCCCCGGCCCGGCAACAGGAGCCGCCCGTGGGCTCCTGGACTCCGCGAAGCCAGGCCACACTCTGCAGCCAGCACCCAGCCCCACGTGCTCTTTGGGACACACATCTGCGAGCCGCATGTGGACAGAGACAGGGCAGAAACAGGGCCGTGGGAGGGAAGACCGCGGTAACGGGGCAGCAAAGACCCTCCCCGCCCCTGGACGTGTTCACAAGAGGATCCTTATTGGGTATCATAAAAATATCATGCCTGCTCTCCGGGGATTTATAACGTAATAAAACGTAAACAAACAGCTTTTTACATCAAAGTAGCATAAATAACAGACACACTAGCTTCTGGAGCAAAGTTAATAAATCGGAGGTTTTTCAGTGGAAAACCGTTCTGGCACTGACCCTTCCCAACCTCCTGGCTGAGACTGGGGAGCGGCGGCCGCGGTTGGGGGGTGCGGCCCCGGGATCCATCTACGCAAGCACCCGCTCACGGTGTGGCCATCGGGGCCCCCAGGGACCGCCCTGCCCCCACCCGATCCCGGTGTCGAGTTGGGGCCCAGCCTCTTAGCTGCCCCCCGCTCTGCGGCAGGCTGGGGTTCCCGGGAGGAACATCCAGACTCAGAGCCAGACTGTAAACCCTTCTGGCCGTCCGCCTACTCCCTGCCTTCATCTTTCTGCCTTTTGAACTGGAGACTTGCCCTGTGTTTTTCCTAAACTGTAACCAGAGGCCTTCTCGGCCCTGGCTCCCTTCATCAACCATCCGAAACCCGACCCGCGTGGGCCGATCTCCTTAGGGCCTCCGAGCGGCTCATTAGTGCCCCGGAGAACCTCCAGGCGGCTGCTGGGTCCCTGTGTGCGCACACGGGGCCGTCCACGTGCCGACGCGGGTGTGCACGTGCTCCTGCACTCACGTGTGGTCAAGGATGGGCCTACAGAACCCACTGCTTTCCTTGTCCAACTACCGTTCCTTCCGGATAAAGGGGCCCCCTCACCTCCAAGGAGGGCCGGTGCTGGCCTGGCGGGTCACAGGGTCTTCTGGGTCTGAGCCCTCACTCCCCGCCGGGGCCCGCTCTGCATCTTGGGGTTGTCACTGACGGCAGCGAAGGGCGTGAGCAGACTTAGCCAAGAATAACACAGGGTGCACAGTTACGTTTGAATTTCAGATAAGCAACGAATAACTTTTTAGCCCAGGACAAAATATTGCACAGGACGTATTGTTATAGACTGAATTGTTTCCCCCCAAAAAGGTATCTCAGAGCCTTAGCCCCCAGGACCTCAGAGTGCGACTGTATTTGGACACAGCGTCTTTACCGGGGTCATCAAGTTCCAGTGAGGGCACTAGCACGGGTTCTGATCCAGCGTGACTGACGTCCCCACAGACAGGCACAGGGGGATGACCGCCTGAGGACACGGGGACAGGACGGCTGTCCGCACACCAGGGAGAGAGGCTCACACCTGGGCCTCGGACCCTCCAGCCTCCACGACTAGAAGAGGGCCGCCCCGTGTATAGGGTCTGTTCTGACAGCCCCAGAAAACTAATTTGCATGGTTATGCTACACGGTTACCTGTCGGGGATTTGAATTCACGTTTCACATGTCACCGGCAGGCACACACTCTACTACAGAGAGTAGAGTCATGAGTCACCTCTGCAGCCTTGGCTCTTGAGACATGTCCCCAGTGCCCAGCACGAGGCCCCAGTGCCCAGCGCAAGCCCCCAGGGCCCAGAGCAAGGCCCCAGTGCCCAGCACAAGCCCCCAGTGCCCAGTACAAGCTTTGGGCTCTTCCTGGGGCCGGCCACTGCCTAGGCTTGGGGGCAAAGGCTCACACGAAGTCTATCCGCTGGCCGGCTGGGGGCCACCACCCCGGCCACCTTATCAGGCCACGAAGGCGGAGTTGGGCAGCTCTGCAGTGGGGGGCTGGGGTCTCAGGACCCTCCGTGATATTCTAGGCCCTTCCTGACTCTGGCTGGCCTCGGGCTCAGAGGTTCTGGAACAGCCAGTTTGGACAACAGACACCTGCCGTGAGCCACAGTCCAGCCCGGGAAGACGTGGTCTGCTGCAGTCTCCCCGAGTAAGGAGCAGACAACCGCGTAAGGAGGGGTGAAGGGCGGGCAGGGACTCGGAGCGCCTCCGACACCTTCTCCGGGCTCCCCAGGCAGCGGCCTCTGACCTCGGCCACAGGGCTGGACGGGGCTCCCGAGGTAGTTGAGGCAACTGGCTCCGCGAACACACCGCAGGGATGTGCCTTTGCACCCTCCCGCTGACTTCCATGCTGGGTTTGTTCCGATTAGGAGCAGAGACGTCTCTGTCTCCCCTGCGGGTCCGCAAACGCGGAGCATTAGTAGGCACTTCCGGCTGGGCCCCCGGCCGCCACCCGAGCAAGCCCCGCGGGCCCTGAGCGACAGGCCTCCGCGCACCCCCGGGGCAGACGCTGCACCCGGGAAGCACGCGAACAACAGCCACGTGCCCCGGGAAGCCAGTCTCCCGAGCCCCGCGGCCACGGAGGCCACGGCGTCCGCACGGGAGCCGACCGGCCAGTGGCGCGGCGACGTCCACCCCTGGGGCCCCGCGGGGGGCCGTCCCGTGCGGTCGGCTTCAGGGTGGGCTTGTCTGGAGATCTCCCCTTTCCGCGTGCTCGGACGCAGACACGTGTCCTCAGGGCGGGGACGTGAAACCAGAAACACGTTGGAGCGATTTGGGCACTTTCTTCACGGGCCGTCCTCCCCGGGGTAACGCGACGGCTGTTCCTTCTGAATTTCAAACACCAGCTGGGCCAGCGTGCAACCGTAAAGATCTGAGACCGTGAACTGTTGTTTCTTAAATGTCTCAAAGCATAACATTGACACCGAGTTTCGCTGTAAAACAATCTGGGAAACGTAACTGCCCTAAGAGGTTTTACGCGCCGTGCCGAATCGCCGTGGACACCGGGTGGGCGGGGGCCCCTTCAGGTCACGGCACTCCCCGGGAGGGCCAGCGGGGCTGCGGGCGCCCCAGGGCCGGGCACGGTGTGCGGCATCCTTCTGGGGGTTCACTTCCTTAAGTCAGGTGGCTGATAACAGACACCAGGGCCTCAGTGCCGGTTTGGCCCAGAGGGGCCCCTTTTCTGGTCCTTAAAGGGGGCGGGGAGTTCACAGAACCGGGGACACCCGTGCCCCCGGGTCCTCACCTCTTGTCGGGAGCGGACAGGACAGCGGGTGGGCACCGTGGAACTCCTGGGACCGTCAGCACGCACGTTCCCTGCCCCCCCCGGGGGCGAACCCCGAGAGGGACCGGGTCTTTCTCAGGTTGTATCTGGGGCTCCCCTCCGTCTTTTGTTTGCGATCAACTGAGGAGACCTCCGTCCCTCGTGCGTTTCCGGCTCTTCCTCGGACAGAGCTGTTGTAGGGGCTACAATAACACAACGAAAGGGAGGCATGACTCTCCTGTCTGCGGAGCCGCACAAGAACGGACTGCCAGGGGGTCGGGCCGGAAGCCCCACCTGCCCAGCCCTCAGCTCCGCGTCCCCCAGGCCTGGGTCACACGCCGGGCACCGCCTGTCCCCAGGATGTCCCGCTGCCCCCGAGAGGCCCACCCCCTGCCTAATTCCTCCCAGCAGAGAAAATACCCAAAAGACACCACCCTGCCCTCCGTCTGTGGCCCATCCTGGTGAGCCCTCCTCAGACATCCCGAGAGGTCCAGGGAAAGGGCTGTGGACAATCTCAGAAGGGACTCTCCTCTCCGAGACCCCAGCCCACCCAGAAGCAGGCCCCCGAGGATACAGTCTCGCCAACTACCTAGAGGAGGACGGCTCCCCCTTTCCCGCACCCAAGGGAGGGGCGTCCAGGCCTCGTTCCTGCAGCCGCGTCGGGTCCCCCGGGGACGGCGGCGCAGGCCCGGCCCCCGAGTCGGCACCAGCCCGGGAAGCCCGCGCCCCACTCTCGGGGTCCACACAGCCGGCCACGGGGGAGGGGCGTCCACTGCAAGGACCCCCGGGGACAAGGGCAGAGGCGTGTGAGATGCGGTCCCTCCAGAGCCTTACAGAGTGCAGATGTAACCCCCGACTCCCAGTTATCACATGTGTAGCCATTAACCCGTCCCAGTAAAGAAGGGCAATAACTAATTCCATACATAGAAAAAAACAAATACAGATCCGGTTTGCCACATACGTGTATCAGGCCCGAGTAACTTTTCTCACCTTAAAAACGCGGGCTCACGGCTGGACAGAAGGTCCGGGGGTACGCTAAGCCGCCCCCAACGGTAAGAGAACTTGCACCTCGGCGTGTCTTGTCCGTCCTGCACTCGGGTGGGGACAACGGCCGCCTTGTTCACAGGTGAGGAAACTGGGGCCCAGAGAAGAGAACTCAGGTGCCCGCGGTCACGTCACTGCAAGAAGACGGACGGGACTCAGCCCCACGCTCAGCCGGGTGGGGGGCAGTCCTCACGGTGGGATCTTCCGGAGGCTCTGGGGGACAGTGTGGCCTCACCCTCACCAGGGTCCGGAGACCCCGCCCTCCTCAGCTCCTGCCCCTGTCAGTCCGACATCTGCTTCCAGGGCCACATGTCCTCGCCTGACCCCCAGCTCCCTCCAAGGTGATGACACCGGGCCCTCATACTCGGGGTGATTTCCCGTCTCCGCGTCCTTAACATCACCCCATCTGCCAAGTCCCTTCTGCCATGAAGTCACACGCTCACAGGCCCCAGGACCCCCAGAGGGCCGACCCCGCCCAGGACAGCCCGCTGCAGTGGCGGCCGCTCACCACCAGGGGGCTCCGGGCGCGAGTTCGCAGGATGGGGTGGGGGGCAGGGGGGCAGGGCTGGCTTTTCTGTGCCTTGCTTCGGGGGCCCGCAGCAGGAGCTCAGCTCCGCTCCCCGTGGGATCCTCGGCGGGTGGGGGCAGGGGCAGCGGGGACGCTCCTGTGTACCTTCTGGGACATTTCTGTCTTCCATCCGATTCCTCTCTAAGTGGGTTTTAGTCATTGCATCAGGAACTCGGGGACGTCGGCACACCCTATGGGCGTCCCTGCCGCACTGTCCCTCCTCTGGGGCTCCCTGTGCCTCAGGACGCAGCGCTGCCCCCCTCCACCCCCACCCGCATGCCGAGCTGCCCTGCTCTGGGCTGGGCTCCAGCAGAACACCTCTCCGGGCCACGTCCGGGTCCCGGGGGCAGGGGCCAGCTTCTCTCTCTTGGACCACCACCTCTCCCGCGTTGCCTCAGATAGGCACCTGACCTTGTCCACAGTGAGCTTGGGTGTCCTCTGGGGACCTGCAGGGAAGTGTCCTGGAGCTGGGGACAGAAGGGAGGGGGCTGGTGGCACATGCTGGGGTCTCCAGGTCTGGCTGGAAGAGGCAGGGAGGCTTGCGGGGGGGTGGGGGACCTCAGAGGCTGTGCCACGGGCTCCGTCCAGGGCCAGAAATGGGGGGAGGGTGCGCCAGGCAGGGTGGCATTCCTGGGAGGGGTGGAGAGGCCGGGGCACTGGATGAGGGACAAGGCTATGGATGTTGGGGGCTCTACCCGGTCAGCCTCGTGGAGGGCTCCCCCCTCGCCAGGGACAAGCTCAGCCGGGGACAGAGATGGGCCTCCAGTTCCCGGGAGACCTCAGAGGACCCGAAACTGCGGCAAATGGGCCGGGACTCCTGGAGGGGCAATGGAGAGGCCCTGAGCTAGGGGTGGTCAGAGAGGAGGGGCCTCTGCCGTATAGGGTGCTCAGGGACCTTCGGGGTCTGGAACCAGACAGCTGGTCCCACTTCCTAGCTGCGTGACCCTGGGCAAGTCGCTTAACTTCTCTGTGTCAACCTCCGGTGAGACAGCTACGGAGTGAGTCAACCAAAGTGCTCACAGGTGCAGTGAAAGGGGTTGACTATCCCGTGGCACACGAGGACCTGGGCTCGACACACCGACCCTGCCACACGGGTCCACCTTGCCAGGGGGCTGGGCCGGGAAGGGTCAGCCCGGGGCAGTGTGTGGCAGGGGGGCGGGGGGCCAAGGAGGGGCAGCTACGAGCAGAGGCTGGGCGGTGCCGGTCCGGAGAAGGCAGCCCCCGGCAGGGGTGGAGGGAGGGGTGGAGACAGCCTGTGGGCACATCCGAGGCCGGGCAGGGGGTGGGGGTGCCCAGCCCACGCGGCTCTCCTGTGCCCCCCACCCCCAAGGAGGGAGGTTAGGGGTCCCGCCCACAGGGAAGGCCCCACCACAGCTGCTCCCGCCAAGCAGGCCGCCACATGGCTTGGCTGTGGGTTTCCTCCCTCCCGGCTTCTGATATTTGGGGGCCCACTTTTATATTTTAATGCATGTTTTTATGGAAATATTTATGGTGCACATGTAGCACGTAAAACACCATTGTAGGCCGTTTTGCCGCGACGCTGCTGATGTAAATGATGTTAGTGTTCCGATTTCACAGGGTTCTGTCTGGCTGTAATGAGAACGGTCTGGGCCGCCCTCCCGGGAGCCTGGCCGCCTGTCTGCATGCAGAGCACTTAGGAGCATCAGCCTGGCTGCCTGGGACTGGGGACGGGCGGCGGTGGGGGGGGGGGGCTCTGCAAAGACCCCTTCTGGGCCCCCAGGGACTCTCTAAAGGAAGCCACACCTCAGTTTCCCCACTCGTAAACTGGCAGCTTCTTACTCTCCGGCTGCTCCCTCCGGCCTCTGAGGGGACCAGGGACAAATGTGATAATCCCCCTCTCTAGCTGACCAATGTGCTTGCGGGTCTGGAAACTTCTTCCACCCGAGAGCCTGGAATTCTGCTCCGTCCCGGGTACTCCTGGGCCGTCCTCGTCAGAGAGACACAAGAGCTCACAGCCCCCTTGGCCTGACCCCCGTCAGGTCTGGAAGGGGCACGTCTCGGGGCCGGCCCCTGACGTGACGGAGTTTAAAATTTAATGCACCGACACCAGAAAGCGGTCCGCAGACGGCGAGGCTTTCTGCCGCCTCCCCATCCCGGGGAGGGCCGGGCGATGAATAATTGACTGGCTACTCCGGGGAACCTCCAAGGTGGGTCAGCGAAAGGAATTATCATTAAAAGCAATAGCGGGTTTCCAGGATTGCGGGGTAATGGCTCAGAGCTGATCTCCGGGTAACTAGGCCCTGGTGACCCCAGCACAGACCTGGGCAGGGAGCAGGGCCGGGGCCGCCCACGCGCCTGACTGGACGGGGACAGCGAGGACCGTCTCACGCACGTGCCTCGGGAACCACACGAGACCAAAACACCGGCGTCCGCGTGGAAACCGCTTCTCGGGCGGCAGGATTATCGCTCTTCTCATCGGCACCAGGCCGGACTGTGCCCTGGAAAACACCACTTCCTTCTGCGGAGGATCTGACGAGGCCCACGTGAAAATGGGTCCCTTTAACCAAGCCTGTGTCCCTTTCACCAAGGACGTCACCACGGGTGTGCGGGGGCAGGGGCCGCGGCCGTGTGGTGAGGAAGGGGCGGGCGGCGGGCATGCGACTCCGCAGGGCCCCCGCCCCCCGCTGTCCCTCCCGGTGCCCCCGCCTGCCCTCGGGCGCCACCAGGAGCAGGTGCTGGGGTGAGCAGGGGACCGAACATCTCCACCCCGTGAACATGGCAGACGCGCTCCAGGACGCAACAGGGTTTTTGAAAACTGGTCCCCAAGTGTCCTCGGAGCCCACAGTTTCTCCAGATTCAGAGGTGCGGGACGCCAGGTGTCCAAGGGACAGAAAGTGCCAATTAACTGCAGAGGTCCCGTGGCTAATGGCGGGGGAAGGTGGAGGTGGAGGCCCGGGCTTCCCCAGCAGAGCCCCGGAGAGGATCCCAGCCCACGGGCCGGCAGAGGGACCCTGCCCAGGACAGGTCTCGGGAGGCTGTGGGCCGAACTGAAAGATGTCTGCGTCCTCACCCCAGGTTCCTGTGCGTGTGGCTTATTTGGAGACAGGGTCTTTGAGGATGGATGTCCTCAGGTTGGGATGAGGGTGTGAGGGCGGGCCTTAGTCCAGCCACTCGTCCTGGGAGAGGAGGAGACCCAGGTCACGGCCACGTGACCACGGAGCAGAGGCCGGAGGGTCGCCTGGACCCCCGGAGCCGGCAGAGGCGGGCACGAGCCTCCCTGAGCTCCGGAGGGAGGGCGTCCTGCCGGCACCCGGGCCTCTGGCCTGCGGGCTGCGGGCTGCGGGGGGGGGCGGGGGGGGGGGGTCCACCTCTGTAGGGCTGTGGGCCTTTGTCCCCGTTCGGGCGTCCCGGGAGCTCGCGCAGGCCAGGGTGCAAAGGAGGCACTAAGTCCCCAGGGTGCAGCTGTTGGGAGGAGAAAAGAGGCAGGGGGGGCAGAGCAGACAGTGGGCAGGGGAGCCGGGCTCAGCGCGGCCGGCGGGGCACAGAGACCCAGCGCCAGGCGGCCCGTCCCCAGCCCCGCCGCCGCCGGCCCTGGACACACACCTACTCTGCTTGCCCGTCTCCTGCCCACACCTCCCCTCAGTTACTCACTTCTGGAGTGAAATGCGGGTTTCCTTCCGTCCCCGCAAATGCGTCCTCCACATTTTTGCATGTTTTAAATATTCACGCACATAAAAGAACTGAAACACACGTGGTTATTTATTATTTAGGGCACTTTTTCTCCGCTAAAACAGAAACCCCACATTTGACGGGGAGCTTTACATTTTATTTCCATTACGGCCTCTCGTTAAAGTTTAAAGCCTGCTTTGTCCCCGTGCTTCAGGTCTGATATTTCCGTCTGTCAGGGAACACGATTGTGCTTGTCGACACGTCAGGGAGAAGAAAGAGCAAACAGTAAGGGAAATGCCAGCCTGTCAGCCGAGACGGGGCCGGGGGGAGGGGCGGCCCTCGGGGTCAGGACCTGCCGCGGGGACCAGGCCTCCGACCCCGGGTTCCGGGGCAGCCAGATGAGAGCCTGCGGGTGGCAGGGGAGGCTGCCCGTGTCCCCGGTGGCTCGCAGCTGTCGCGGCAGGGTGGACTCGGGCAGCTGCCCCCTCCCCCGCCAGAGCGGCCCGGGCCTCGGCCCCACGCTCGGGCCCCTGAGCACAGGTGCAGAGGAGGACGTGTGTGTCTGTGACGCGGGCAGGTGCGTGAGGGTGCAGCCCCGCGTGTGCACGCCCCCAGCAGCCGTGCTCTACAGACACACGCCAGCGTGGTTCCCCCCGCATGCTGCACTCACACACCCACGCACACGTCGCGTCGTCCCCCCGTGGGGCCTGTGGCCCAGAGCACCCCGGGGCCCCCGCGCCCGGGATCTGTGGGAGGGCTGCAGGGGCCCTGGGCCCTGGGGGAGGTCTCCGAGCGTGTGTCGTGCGTGTTTCTGTGCGGTAGGGGTGTGCCTCTCCGTGGCGTGTGTAAGGGCGTGTGCGGGCGTGTGACTCTGGAGGCAGACCAGCCCCAGCCTCTGCCGCGTCTGCCCCTCCGACCCCCGGCCGGCGGTGCGACGGGGAACCAGGACCCGTGCAGAAAGACCCGAGCCCAGGGCTGGCCCTCAGGACCCCTCTCAGGCCGGAGGGCTTGGGGTATTTAAGTATTACTCATAGGGTGCCTGGAGATGGCCTTCCGGCAAGCGGGTGGCACCTCCGGGCCCTTCCCGGACCAGGAAGCCGGACACGGCTTCGTCCCTCCTCATTGGCCTCCGAGGACAAGGACGCTCTGTGGAGACATCCCAGAACACACCTGGGGCTCCCCACGCAGAGGGCTTCCGGTTGGCCGTTCGGGTATCTGGGTGGCAGAGGGTAAGTGAGGACGATTTTACGTCGGGGCCTTCACGCGGTCTGGGGTGGCCGCGGGACCTCCCGGAAAGGCCTTCCCCTTCGAGGCCAAGCCAAGGCCATACCCGGGACCCCCGCAGGTGGCCCAGGCCAGCCTCTCCCCACTCGGACAGGATCAGGTGGCCTGAGGGGCGGAGCTGGCCCAGGGCCTTCGTGGAGGGGTGAGGCTCCGGCCCGAGCCTCTGGCTTTCCGGGAGGCCTTTCTAGAGAAATCGCTTTCTGCCGGGCGTCTGCACGGCTCCGGGGAGCGCACGTGGGCGCCAGGCCTCGCAGGGAATCACCACCCACGGACCAGAGCTGGGCCCTCAGGCCACGCTGCTGGCTCTGGAGGCAGAGTGCCAGGGGTCCCCTGGCTTTTCTCATCCCTCGTTCAGCCCCAGCAGGCCCTGGTGAAGCCGTCCTGTCCCCAGGCGGGGCCCGGCCCTCAGAAGGGGCCAGTGCAGAGCCAGCAGCTCCGTTCCCGCCGGTGGTGGAGACCAAGACCGGACCAGCCCCGAAACCCAAAGCCCCCGAGAGCAGCCGACCCGTGACATCAGTGGCAGGAATCTGTGGCCGCCGGAGGCGGGAGGCCAGGCCCTCCTCGTGCAGGGCCGACCAGAGACGCCCTCTCGCCCTCCAGGAGCTCAGTGGAGGAGGAGGCCGGCAAGGCTGTCACCAGGCCCCTTGTCACATGTGCAAACTGAGTGACCTCAGCCGGGCCCGTGACCCCTTTGGGGTGAGAGGTCACATCCCCAGGGGTGGCGGGAGGGCCGCGGCGGGCCCGGCTATACCAGCCGGCAAGCGGACGGCCCGGGCTTTCCGAATGTGGCGCGCCAAGGTCCGGGTTCCCCTGTGGGGCGTGCCTGCCGGTGGAGACCCACGGCCCGGCCGGGCGGAGGTTGCGGGACTGGGGCACGAAGCTCTGGGCTTCCGAGGGAGGGAAGGACGGCACACGGCCAGCGTCTCTGGCGGGACACAACCCACGTCCAGCCTGGAAGAGATTCACCCTAGAGCAGGGAGCGGTATTGCCTTTGGGAGAAAAAGCAGTGCTGAGTTCGATCAGTGATGTCTGCCTTGGACAGGGGGAGGGACGGTGGCGCTCACACGACATCCGCCCACTGGCCTTTCCCGCCCCGGCTGCACAGCCCTGCGTGGGACGGTTTGCCGGGAGGCCACTTTGCCCGCATTGTTTCCCTGCCAGGCTGTGAACACGCTCGGGTCCACGACCCAGTCAGAGACAGCAGCACACAGAGAGCTCGGGGAGTGCGCGGCCGCGGAGGCAGCTGGGCGCCCGGCAGCCCCCTCCCTCCTTCCCCGGTCGGCTCCGCCAGTGGAGGTCCAGCAAGTGTTGGGGGGTGGGCAGAGCGGCCCGTGGAACAAGGGGTGGGACACCCCCCGTGTCCAGCCCTGGAGGACCAGGACAAAGCCGGTGCCAGTGGAACGGAGCTGCTGCGGACTCCCGGCCGGGGCAGGCGGAGGGCCGTGCCATCCCAGCGCAGGCCGGGGCGGGTCCGAGGCCAGGACTTGGGGCCACTCCAGATGGGGAGGACAGAGGCCTGCCTGGGGCGCTGAGGCGGCAGGTGCATCGCCCCATCCTCCTGCGGCCTGGGCCAGAGGCCAGGACCGGCATGTCACGTCTCAGCTCCGCGAGAGGGTCTGGAGGCATGGCAAGGACCCGAAGGGAGGTTCACGGAGCCCCTCCCCGTGGTAGCAGCCCCCTCGCGGGGCTCCCTGTGACTCAGGCCTGGGCCCGGCCCCCAAGCACCCTTCCCTCTCTCCTCCCAGCACAGCAGAGGCAGCACGTAGTTAAGGTTCAGGTGCTGGGGAAGATCAGAAGGCAAAATCCTCTAAGGTCACTTTGCCCTCTGACCCCTCCCCCCTACCCCCCGCCCTGGAGTCAAGCCCCAAGGCAAAGCTGGCTGGGGGCAGCTTCGGGGACAGCCCTGCAGAGGGAGGGTGTGCCCCGGCCACCCCGAGGGGGGGCAGCAGGCAGGTGCGAGGGGCTACACCGGTGGTCTCACCTGGAGGCACAGGATGTGCCCCGCCGCTGGAAAGAGCCTCCCGGAAGCATCCAGAAGGCTCCGGAGGAGTCCATCATCCGGGCAGGGGGTCCGCCCAGCTGCTCCCCGAGCATCACCTTCCGTATCACCGGATGCCCCTCTGGGAGCAGGTGGACCAGGGATGCTCTTGGCACCTGCACAGAAAACAGTAACGAGGGACGCCTGGGTGGCTCAGCCGTTAAGCACCCGCCTCTTGACTTCAGCTCCGGTCATGATCTCACAGTTTGTGAGTTTAAGCCCCGCATGGGGCTGGCAGCATGGAGCCTGCTTGGGATTCTCTCTCTCTCTTTCTCTCTCTCTCTCAAAATAAATAAATAAACCTAAAAAAAGAAAACAGTAATGAGAGGCAACAGCCTGGGAGACGTGGCCGGGAGCCACAGGAAGCCTGGGATGGCCTCGAACACCACGCGTGTGCACACGCACACGTGCCCACGCACACACACGCACACGTGCACCCCCTCACGAACGCACCAGCACACACATCACACTCACTCATGTGCCCGCGCGCGCACCTGCTCACACGCTCACGCAGCCCCTCCTGCCCTGTGGCTTCTGAGGCACTCGGTGACGCCCCCCCCCCCCCACGGGAAGAGCCACATCCCGGCCGGCGTGGACGGCAGAGACCGCGTGCCTCCCAGCCCCGCCACAGCCTCGAAACGCCACCGGCCCGCGGAGTCTCAATCCGTCCCCGGCGGCCGGCGTGTGACAGGTGGGTGAGCGGCGAGATTTATTGAGCGGCGAGGCAGCGGATGGGCTGACGGTGGCCGGTCCTCCCGCGCTGAATTATCTCTGGCAGAAATAAAAATCAGCTGAGCGCCGGGTTTCGCTAGGCTGCAATCTGTTAGCAGAAAATGGGACTGTCAGCAGCGTGCCGCGTTCATTTTGGCTGATTAAAGAGGCATTAATCTACTGTCAGTGTCACGGCGCTGGCAGGAGGGCTAACGGGCCGGCGAGGCAGGGCTGCCGCGGCGACAACGACACACCGAGGCCGCGGAGGCCGCCCGTGCCGGGAAGGGGGCGGCCACCCTTCCTTGCACGTGAGGGCACGGAGCAAGTCAGTCTGCCCGTCTCTGAGGGCGGTGCCCGCCCCTCCTAGCCCGGGGCGCTCACCGCGCGCCCGAGTCTCGCCCCCACGCGCAGACCCGGGTCCACGCGGGCCACGGCCACGAGGCTGGGCAGACCTCAGGGGAGTTTGGCAGGAGCGGCCGTCTGGGCCCCTGGGGACTCAGACCCACCTCTGAGACCCTCACCCGCGGCATCCCCACCCCTGCAAGCTCCGAGACCCAAGTCACGGACCCCGGGCACGTCAAGGGCTGCCCAACGCCGCCGCTGGCTGGAAGCCTGGGCACCGAGCGGCCCCTGGTCCAGAACGCTCTGGAGGAGACGCGCGGGACTGTGATGCGGCACCTGCTGAATACCTCCCCCACCCAGCTCCCCTAGGAGGGCCTCCCGGGGTTGGGCGTCCCGGGACCCGGGGCCACGTCCCTATCGGGTCTTCTGGGGGATGGGGAGAGGTGAGAGGTCAGGCCGTGCAGGGGTGCGTACGCAGGGCCGATGGGCCCAGAGAGCGGTTTGGGAGTCCGGGCCGGCTGCCCCTCCCCCACCGAGACTAACGCTCCTCCACCGCACGTGCCACGGCACGGGGACGGGCCCCGCTTCCCCACAGCAACGGCCCACGCCGAGCGTGACCCGCCAAGCCGGGTCCCTGGCTTCCCGGGCCCCGCAGACACCACCCGAGGGCCCCTGGGCCGGCATGCCAGCAGGCGCCAAGCGTCGCCTCCCTTCGCCCTCCCAAGCGGCCAGAGCCAGCTCGGGGGCATGTGTCCGGGGGGTGCCGTGCACCTGCACCGGGAGGTCGCTCAGCCCCTGGGGGCCGTCCCCGTGGCCGTGGCCGGACCCCCCTCGGGGCAAAGCCCAGGGCCAGGAGACCAGGTTGGCACCGGGACTTGCAAAGGGGTATTATCGAGTCAGAACCACACACAGGGCACCAGACAGGTCCCCGTGGGTCCCGTTCCTCCCGGCCGGAGCTCACTCCCAGACCATGGCCCAGGCTGAAGACCCCAGGACACCACGACAGCATGAGCGACCTCAGTCACGGTGGCTACGAGCCACACCCTCCCCGTGCCAGTGCAGAGCCGCACGTGATGAGGGTGCCCTTTACGGAGAAGCCTGAGGCTCACAGGTGAACACAAGCCACACGGCTCGGAGGGACGGCGGGATCGTGGTTCAGCACAGATGTGCGTGACAGCAAAGCTCGTTTTCCACCTCTCTGTGGCCACTCATTGCCCTGCGGGGCGGGGGAAGGCGGGGGTCACACAGCCTGGGAACAGCGACGCGCGGACAAGAGCGGAGACCCTGAGCCCGGCGGCCTGGCTCTTCCACCAATGCCCAGGAACAGACTCGCTGGGTACCGTGGGCCATCGTGGTGGCAGCCAGGTCTGCAGAGGGAGGGACACAGACGCCAGCCTGGCTGAGCCATCGTGGACAGGTGCAGGGTCGGGGAGGGGGGCGCACAGCCGCCTCCTGGATCCTGTCCCGGGGCGGCTGGGACAGAGCCCCACAGACCCGGCCGCTTACACAGCATGACTTTCTCCCCTCTCCTTGGTGTGGGGGTGCCGTCCCCTCCCCGTGAGCTTACCACACTGCACCCCTCCGAGCCCGGCTGTGCCCCCACCTACTCTTCTCATGGGGGCGCCTGTCACGCTGCATCCGGGCCCACCCCTCTGGTCTCATGCACCTTCACCTCCCTGACGACCCGAGACCACCGCATTCTGACGGACGGGGGTTTGGTGCCTCAACATATAAACTCGGGGGACACAAACACCCCAAACACCTCATTTTCATCAGACGGCTGGCCCTGCTCTGAGCTGCAGTGGTTTACGGGGGACCATGCCCAAGCCTCCTGAGGGTCACCTCCCGGGCACCACACGGGGGGGGGACCAGGGGGGGGGGGGGGGGGGGGCTCGCGCCTGTTCCCTGCTGAACCCGCAGCCGCTAACAGGAGTTTGGGGGAAGTTTGCCTTGAATGACTTTGCCTCCACGCCATCAACATCCAGGCGAAGCTCCGCGGTGCTCGGGCAGCATGAAATATTCAAGAGAGTTCTATTATTGAATTAACTATTTATCGATTTATAATTTAAAAGATGTATGTCCAGACGCTAACAAAGATTCCACACCAGCTCCCAATTCTGAGAGCCGCCAAGCGCCGTGGTCCCTGGGGACTCCCTTCCGCAGCCGGTCACCCCGGTGCCGAGCACAGAGGAGGGGGCCAGCCGGGGCGGGGCGGGGCGGGGGGGTCTGGGGCGCCTCTGCCCCCATCGCCAGCCTGTGGGGGCGAGAGCGTCACCACTGACCTTGTGCCGTTGGCTTCCTGACGGACAACTGGGTCTCCGTCTATATCCCGGCCGCCTCTGGGCTGGTTCCCGCGGGCAGCAAGGCCTCTGTCTCAGTTCCCATGCCAAGCTGCCAACGGCCGCTGCACCTGAGACCCGTGACTTATCCCAGGCACGCGGTTTGTGCACACGGGCTCACACGGGCCTCATCCACCCCCGACCAGGTAGTTTTTTCCTCCCCTCGCAGACTTTATTTTGTAGGTCAGTCTGAAGTTCAGGGCAAATTTGAGAGAAAGAGCGTCCCCACTCGCGTCCTGTCCCCCGTGCACACAGCCTGGCCCGTCATCTGCACCCCACAGAGCATGCGTCTGTGATGGTCGCTGTGCCCGCAGGGACGCGTCATCGTCCCCCAGCTTCCGCGGTTCACTTTGGGGTCGCTCTCGGCGCTGTGCAGGCCGTGGGTTTGGACCAGTGTGTGAGGACACGTACCTGTCACCACAGATCCCTCCCCCACTCCCCCCCATCACCCCTGATCTTCTCACTGTCCCCACAGACTGGACTTTTCCGGAACGCCAAGGGCTGCAACCGTGCGGCCTTGGCGGACTGCCTTCTCTCGCTCGGTAACGTGCATCTAAGTGTTGACATAGATATTCGATTGTGCCCATTTTACAGACCTGGACGGGAAAAGTGCCCAGCTGAGGTGACACACGGGGCCTGGGTGCAGCCGGCGTGGGCCCGTCCTCTCCCCAAGGCTCCGGGGGGACCCCGGCACGCAGCAGCCCCCGGGCCTGGCCGGACACAGCTCTCGCCCGGTGGCTCGGGCGCGGGTCTGCTTGAACACGGCCTCTCCCGAGTCCTTCCGGGCCTGTCCTCCGAGCTGGAGCAGGGTTCCCCAAGCCGCCCCAGGCCCCGCCCTCACCCCCGGCCCCAGCCCAACGCGGGACTGCTCGCGGCGGAACGGCACGCACCGTAAATAATCACCATTTTAAGACTCTCACGTCGAGCCCCTGACGGCATTATTAGGGCACAGGATGAAGCCCAGGAGGTTAATTACCGGAATATCAGACTCCAGACCATAATAACATCTATTAAAAGTGACACACCAGGAAAATCCCCAGATTACGGTACCAGGGGCTGCGCCCCAGAAGAGCGCCTCTGCGGGGACAGACGCTCCCACACGCCCCGGCCTCCCCTCCCCGCGGCCAGGTAAACGCGTGGGAGGCCGTTTGCCCACGTGGGGCTCGCGTGCACGCCGCGGATTCAGGGCCACGCGTTTGCAGAGGCAGAAATGTCCCCAAGGAGGGTGTTCGGCTCCAGGCGGAGGCCACCGTCCAGCACCCTCCCATCGAGGGGCCTCGCTGAGCCGCTGGCAGCGCCCCCCCCCCCCACCTGGTCTCTGAGATGCTTCCGAGAGAAGGCGATGCCCACCCGGGCCTTGCCGGGCCAGCCGCAGCCCGGCCGCAATCTTCAAACCCATCTCGGTGAGTCAAGTCCCCACAGGAGAAAGAAGGCCCCGGCACTTGGGAAGGGGTGAGGCTATGAGGGTCCCGTACAGAGGTGTGGCAAGGTCGAGGGACGAGGACCCAGCAATAGCAGCCCCCCATCCCCGTCCCCTGCCGCCGCCGGGCCTCTGCCCTGCTTCTGACCGCCTGCTGGGGCCTCTCCCCCTCCCAACCCCTTGGGACACCAGAGGGCAGGGCCAGGGGCGAGGTCCAGCTGCGCGTGGTGGGGGCTCAGCCGCTCTGGTGGCCCTGCCGCCCGCCCACCACGTCGCCCTGGGACTCGCTGGTGCCCACCGTCGGTGACCGTCGTCGAGGGCTGCAGTCCTGCTTCTCGGCAAAAGCGGGGAGGGCGAGGCCGCATCCCTGCCAGGGGGACCTTCTGGTCGTCCCTTGGACCTGCTGCCCGTGCACCTGCTCTCCCTCATTTGTTCATTCCCGCATCCACTGAGCAAACGTGTCTCTGAGCACCGGCCAGGCCCCAGGGACTGGGGGCACAGCAGGAAGTGAGACCGCAAGGCCCCTGCCCTCAAGGAGCCTTCCCTCTGGGGGAGCGACACGGAGAATCCGTGAATGAAGGGGAGGCACACGGGGGAGCGGTGAGTGCTGTGCAGACAGGGCAAAGTCAAGTCTCAGACACCAGGGCGCACAAATGCTCTCAGGACCCTGGGGTGCGAGCCCGGAGTCGGCGGGCAGCGGCACAGAGGCGGTCCTCGGGGAGGGTGGCCAGGAGCCTCCTGGGACGCGGTCGGAGCCTGCACTTGATCTGGGCGGGGGGGGGGGAGCACGCACTCATGTGTCCACCTGCAGAGTAAAGCAGGAGGGGGAGGCAGGGGAGGGGCGGGAGCAGAGGTGGGGAGGGGAGGGAACAAGCAGGAGCCGAGCTGGGGGGACACCGGGGCGGGCGCACTGGATGGCGGGTCAGAGCACTGTATCTGGATCTGAATGAGGAGAAGTCTCGGCCCCCAGAGCCCGGGGCCAGGGACAGACAGGAGCACGGGGCACGGGGGGAAACTCGGTTCAGCGTCCACCCCATGCAGCCCGTCCCTGTCCTCTGCAGGCCGGGACCCCGGGGCCAGGCCTCCCCGAGTTGGTCTCCTGGGGCCGCTGGGACGCAGGGCCCCTCATGCACCACTGAAAACAGCAGAAGTTTCTTCTCTCCCGGTTCTGGAGGCCTGGAGTCCAAACCCGGCGTCCCTGGGCCGCGGTCCAGGTGTCGGTGGGGACACGCTCCCTCCGGAGGCTCCAGGGGACTGTCCGATCCTCCCCTGCTCCAGCTCCCGGGGGCTGCGGGCGTCACCCAGCCTCTGCTCCGCATCCACAGGGCCCTCCTCTGTGCCATCCCGCCCCCCCCCCATGAGACACCAGGTGGCATTTGGGACACACACACCCATCCCCGGGGGAGTCCGGGACGTCTCCCGTCTCAAGATCCTTGAGCTAATCCCATCTCAGAGACTGTGCCATCCACAGCCTCCAGGCCCCGGGGCCTGGACATCCGTGGGGAGGGGCCGTTTCAGCCGACCCCCCTCCCCGCCGTGGTGTGCCCTGTTCCCCATTCCAGGGAAGTGGCCGTGACCGGGCCACTGGCAGTGGAGCCCACGGTGCCTGGACAGTGGACCGAGTCACAGCTAAACATATGGTGTCCTTCGTCTGGGCTGCTCGACGGTGGCATCTCTGGGGATAAGACAAAGACCAAGCAAAATGTGACCCGCTCCGTGCCACAGGACACCTCCCCGCCTTGGCCGTCGCCATGGGGAGTCACACCTCTCTCTCGGGTCCCTGGGGTTCACAGTCTGAGCCCCAGCTTTAAGGCACCTTGGGAAGGACCCTGAAACGTTGTCCCCGAAACCCTCCGACCTGCCCTCTGTGCCTGCGCCCAAAACAGCTGTCTCACCCCCGGGACCTCTCTGTGCCCGCGAGTGGGAAGCAGGAGCAACCTCACGTGACCGGGAAAGACAGAGATTACGGCCACTGTCTGCCTCTTGAGGGGTGGTGACCCCTGTCACCTGGGCGTGCAGAAGGCAGACGGGTCTGGGAGAATGACGCTGGCCAAGTGTCACCACGGACAAGTGGGGCCGGACCGTTCTCCGCGGTGGGGGCTGTCCTTGCGCGGCAGGGTGCTCAGCAGCGTCCTGACCCCAGCCCCACTAGATGTCACTGTCACTCATCACCCCTTGTGACAACTGAAAATATCTCCAGATGCTGTCGGGTGGCCCCTTCCGGGGGGGGGGGGGGGGTGGGCGTCGTTCACAGTCGGGCACCGATGCTCTGGATTGTCTGACGCCCGATCAGGCGGCGCAGGCACTTCCCCCGACGCGGAAGGTGTGCAGGGAAGACCTCGAAAGCGCAGGCGACGGGCCACGTGGGCGTGCACCCGCGTGGGCTCGGCCTCCAGCCGGCAGCCTCGACGCCCACCTTTGCTGCCCTGCCCCGGACCCCGTTAACCCCCGCTTCCTGCTGTGATCTGACCCACACGGGTCTCAGCCACCAGAGGTCCCTGAGGGAATCACGCCGCTCTACCCGACCGTGACGCCGCGTCGACCCGTCCCGGCGTCGGGGAACCGGCGAGTTCAAACTGGATGACCTAACGAGACCCGTGTGCGCCAGCAGGCGGGCGATAAACCCATGAAAACGCAGGGACCGGACGCGCGGGTGAGGTTTCCGGGCCGCGTGGAGCGTGGATCCCGCGGGGGAGGAAGAGGCGTCTGAGCTCCCCGCGCGGCCAGCGCGCCGTGAGACCGGAGCGGCCCCCCTCGACGGGGGCAGCACGGCGCACCCCCCGCCCGGCCGGGCTGCGCCCTTGTCCCGCCGCGGGTGGCTCTGGGCCGCGGTGCCCACGGCTCCGCTGACCTCATCACGAGCACACGTGCCGGCATCGGTGGTCCTGGGGGCAGGTAGAGATGCCACGTGGAATCCCGGCGACGCCGGAGCAGGAGTCGCGGGGCAGGGCCGGGTCGTCGTCTCGAGGACCAGCTCCCGGCTCCTGGGGCGCCCGAGACCGAGTGCAGACCGTGGACGCCGGGCGGCCCACCCCCCGCTGCTCCTTGCCGACGGGGCCACCTGGGGCCGGAACGGGGGGCGAGCGTGGAGGCAGCGGTCCCCGGTCACGCGGGAACGGCACCCCGGAGCCCGAGCTGGCCGGGGAGGTGGGCGCCTGCACCCCACTCCTGACGCGCGGCGGCCGCCTCGGCGTCCCGCCCACAGCTTCGCGGGGACTTCCTCGTGACCTTCGACTGGAGACACCGACCCCAGGCTTGGTTTATAGGTGGCTCCGAACTGCACTTCGTCACGAGCCGGAGGCAAATTAGAGCGTCCCGGCTGTAATCAGGAGGGTCCCGGGACAGGGCGCAGGAAGCCGTCATTGAGCAAAAGGCCAGCGCCAGGCCTGATTGTACGCTTGCTCCGTGCGGATGAGAGGCGGCTGGCGGTGTGGACGGACGCTGCTGGGGGGGCGCACTGGCGGGTGTCTGCACCAGCCGGGGCTTAGACAGCGGGCGGTGGGGACGGGGGGCCTGAGGGAAGGATGCGGGCGGGGCCCGGGGCCGGAGATGCTGATGAGCCGGGGGAGGGCGTCCCCTGCACAGGAGGCCGTCCAATGCAGGCAGACACGGTTACTCGGGGAGAGCCACTAATCCCCTGCCCCCGGCTAGCCCCGTGTTCGCTCAGGGCCCGCCCACAAAGTGGCCGTGGTGGCAGGGACGGTGGCTGCCGTGGGTTGAATCGTGTCCCCCCAAAAAACGTACGCGCCAGTCCTAACTCCCAGCACCCGTCACTGTGGTCAGATTCGGAGGTGGGGTCTTTGCAGATGTAAGCTCGTGACGATGAGGGCGTCAGGGTGGGGCCCTAATCCAGCACGACAGTGGCCTCACAGGAAGAGAAGTGCACCACGCGGTGACAGAGGTAGACGGCGGAGGGATGCGGCCAGAGCCCCAGGGATGCCTGGAAGTGTCCTCTGACCTCCAGAATGTGAGAGGATCCGTTTCTGTGTCCTAACCCCCCAGCCTGTGGCACTCTGCCGTGGCAGGTGCAGAGACGAAGTTCTGCGTGGGTCCTGGCACCGGACTCCCGTCCACGGCGATTCCTGTGACCTCTGCCACGTGACTTACCTGCCCAGAGCAGAGGCCACCCCTGGGCCACCTGGGGCACGCTGACCGGGGAAGTGGCACCACGTCTGGTCCTGGCTGCCTCCCTGGGCCCCGCCACCGCCGTCTCCGGGCAGCTCCCCGTCCGCGGGCGGCGCTGGGCCCCACCCCCGTCACGCGCCGCTCACGGGGCCGCTGCCCCCAAGCACGGCGCGCCGCGCCCTTGCGGGTCCTTGTTCCGCCGTGTCACCGCCACCCACTGGGCCCAGCGGACCTCAGTTGCAGTGCCCGCTGGGCCTCTGCACCCAGAACGGCTGGGCCCCGGCCCTCAGGACGTGACCGATGTGACGAGTCGCGAATGGACGGTTCCAGGGCCCAGGGTCGAGGGCTCCTCCCGCTCTGACACCTGCTAACGCGCTCCCGGAGCCTTCACCTGCCGTCCCTGCCACTCCGAGGCTGCGGTTCAGACGCGGCCACCAGCTGGCACGTCAGCGGCTCCGAAGTTGAGACAGACAGTGTGGCTCCGCGTGCCAGCCAACGTGCCCCAGCAGAAGCCACCGATGCCACGTCCGAAGGGGACATCAGGCTGTGGCTGCCGTGGGGACATGCGGCTGGAACCCGGGCCCGTGTGCGTGCTGGTGCTTCCGCGAAGGATGGTGAGAATCAGCAGGGAGCCACAGCAGCCCAAACGAGACAAAAGGAGGGCCACTGAGGACCAGACGCGTTAGCCACGTTAGTTCAAGTTGCCCGACCGGGGAGAGAACGTCCACCAGCTGAGACGCGGGGCGGGCAAAGGGAACAGAGTGAGAAACAGAGGGTGGGCGTAGACACGGGCTGTGCCTGGTGAGTGTGATGGGAAGCATGGTTACAGCCAACGTGCAGTCACATGCTCTCTTCTATGTGTGTGCGTGTGCAGGTGTGTGTGCATGTGTGTGAAGGAGCATGTGTGCGTGTGTGTGCGTGTGTGCATGTGCATATGAGCATGTGTGTGCATGTGTGTGCACATGTGTACATGTGTGCATGAGCATTGTGTGAGAGTGTGCATGTTTGTGTGTGCACGTGTGTGCACATGAGCATGTGTGTGCATGAGCATGCGTGTGCCTTGTGTGCATGTGTGTACGTGTGTGCCTTGTGTGCATGTGTGTGCCTTGTGTGCATGTGTGTGCCCGTGTGCATACGTGTGTGCATGAGCATTGTGTGCGTGTGCATGTGTGTGCATATGAGCATGCGTGGGCATATGTGTACACGTGTGTATATGTGTGCATGAGCATTGTGTGAGAGTGTGCATGTTTGTGAGTGTGTGCACATGTGTGCACATGAGCATGTGTGTGTGTGCACGTGTGTGTGTGCACGTGAGCATGTGCGTGCATGTGTGTGCATGAGCATGTGTGCCTTGTGTGCATGTGTGTGCATGAGCATGTGTGTGCCTTGTGTGCCTGTGTGTGCATGTGCATGCATGTGCACGTGTGCATACGTGTGTGCATGAGCACATGTGTGCACTGTGTGCGTGAGCGTGTGTGCATGTGTGTACATGTATGTGCATATGTGTGCACGTGTGTACGTGTGTGCATGAGCATTGTGTGAGAGTGTGCGTGTGTGCACATGTGTGCACATGAGCATGCGTGTGCATGAGCATGCGTGTGCCTTGTGTGCATGCGTGTACGTGTGCATGTGTGTGCATGTGTGTGCCCGTGTGCATACGTGTGTGCATGAGCATGTGTGTGTGTGCGTGTGCCTGTGTGCTCATGTGCATGCGTGTGTATATATATGTGCCTGTGTGTGCCCATGTATGCGTGCACGTGTGTCCCTCCTCCCACAGGGATGGCAGGCAAGTGCGTGTGTCTGTACGTGTGTGTGCTTTGGTGCGTGCGTGTGCGTGTACCTGTGTGCTTGACAATTTATTCTGTGCTCTACAAAATATTCACATGCAAATACTTCCTCAAAACTGTGCAAAAGATATATCACAGCCCAACCAGAAGAGAAGCTAGCACTGCCCGGGATGAAGTGGGTCCACACTGTGGGGGTTCCGTCCCCCGTCGGGACAGGGAAAGGTGTCTCTGTTTTTCCGACAGGTGATTGCACCACGTCGGGCAGAAGCATAAACAGGTTGCTGCCGTCGTCCGGACGTGTGTACAAGGTGTGCACGGACAAACAGCAGCCACGGGGGTGGACTGTGCCACCATTCAATCCACTGACCCTCAGCCCTGTTGGGAGGAGGGACACAGGCATTGGGAGGAGGGACACGGGTGTTGGAAGAAGGGACACAGGCGTTGGGACGAGGGACACAGGCATTGGGAGGAGGGACACAGGTGTTGGAAGGAGGGACACAGGCATTGGGGCGAGGGTCACAGGCATTGGGACGAGGGACACAGGCATTGGGAGGAGGGTCACAGGTGCCAGAAGAGGCCCCGCTCCACAGACGCTGCAGGTCGGAGGCACAGTGATGCCTGGCAGAGGGAAACCACTCGCGAGTACGCCTGCCGGGCCTCTGTCCCTGGGTCAGCAACCCCGAGGGTCTGTGCGACACACACCGGCTCACTTAATCCTCCCACCGACCCGTGGGGACCTCACCAGAAGCTGAACTACGACCCCCGTGCCACACGATCGCGTCCTAACCTCCAGGACCTCAGAATGGGACCTTATTTGGGAACAGTGTCCTTGCAGATGTAATCAGTTGAGATGAGGCCGCACTGGGGTGGAGTGGCCCCTAATCCCGGCTCACTGGTGTCCTAAAAGGGGGAAATGAGACACGCACACAGAGGGGAGCACCGTGTGATGAAGCAGAGATGGGGAGGCACGTCTACACCCCAGGATCTCCAAGGACGGCAGGCAAACCACCAGCAGCTGGGGAACAGCCTCCTTCTGAGCTCCAGAGGGAACGAGGCCCCCCACGCCTGGGTCTCAGGCTTCGGCCACTGGAACGCAGGGAGAGGGTCCTCGTTGCTCACGCCCAGCCCCGGGGCCGCGCCACAGTGGCCCCTGGACGCCCCGCGACAGCCTGGCGCTCGGTGCCGGGAGTCCTGGGATCTGGGGGCATCTCCGCCCCCCGGACTTGGCTGTGTGTCTGTAGGTCACTAGGTTCCTGCTGCATTTCCCTGGGGTTCACCGCCAAAAAAACCCCCGCATCTGACAGGCAGGTGCCCCCAACAAGGCGGCAACCCCTGAGGACGGACAGATAAGCTATCCGCTTCCAGGAAGAGCCGTCCGGGGAGTCGGCGCTCAGGGGTCACAGCGGCAAGGAGCCGCCTGGCCAGGCAGACGCCCCCAGCAAAGCGCAGTGTCCTTCCACAGGCCTGGAGGGCCAGCCTCTCCAGGACCCCCAGCACCAAGCCCACTTCCCCCCGAGGGAGCAACACGGGGGCGCTCCAGGACTCCGGGTTTGAACGGATCCTCTCCGGTCGCTAGCTGGGTCTTTTGAGCAAGTTACTTGACCTCTTGATGCTTGAAAGAGACGGCTGCTAACAGGCCCCTGAATGGCAGCCCGAGAGGGACCTGACTGAGGAGAGGCACACTGCACCCCGAGGACACGGGGTGGGAGCCGGGGACACTGATCTCCCTGCTAGCCGGGAAGCGAGCAGGGGTGCCACAGCTGAGGGCTCCGGAGCTGGTGCCCGGCCCGCGGACCCTGCCACGGCCGGGCTGGGGTTGGAGCGTCCCCCCCAGGGCACCAGGGGAAGTCTGGGATGAGAGAGGGGAGGGGTGGTCTCCCTCCCTCCCTCCCCTCTCCCTCCCTGAAACCCCACGGACCTGGCTCCCCACCCACGCGCCCCCAGGGATCCACTGGCAGCCAGACATCCAAGGCCGGGCAAGACCACACCGTGGGACGTGCCGGACGGAGGGGAGGGCCCGTGTGACCATGGACGACCTCAGGCTCTCGCTTGTGCCTCGACTCGCCCTTGTCTTATCCGAGGAGTGGGCGGGGCGCTCACAGCCCTCCCAGAGCGATGGGCCCAGGCGCACGGGAGTCAGGTCCTGTGTGACAGCACCGAGGGCCGGACGCCCTGCCGGCCTGGCCTTGGGCGGACCCCAGCCGGGGACGCGTCCCCACCTCCAGCCCACCCCCTCCCCAAGCCCCCGCCCCGCAGCGTCTCTCTTCTCCCCACCCCCTCCGCTCAGTGGTGCCTTCTCCCCACTTTCTGCGGCTGTAGCTCTCGGCCTAATTATCTCTAACCTTCTGTTCGAAGACCGCTGTCCTTGCCTGATAAAAACCAGTAACTTTGAAAGCAAACTGGGTCTTAATTTTCTTTGACAGCCCTGGTTGAAGCATGCGGGCCGAGCTGGGCTTTAATTAAATGCACATTCGTATTCCAAACAAATTAAGTACAATTAAGGACCCTGAGTTATGGGTATCTATCACTCCGTGATGTTTTTGTAAAAATTACCCCATCGAGATCAAAGTCAGAGGATCTTTGCCTTAATTGCTTCATTAGGGCGCCGTGCACCAGGCTTCGAAAGGACCGGGCCTGGTGTCTCTTTGGGAATTACTCAAACCACGGCTCTCAGAGTAATTGCTTCCATATTTCTCTCCTGGAGACGGTCCGGCCTCCACGGATCAGCCGCGGTGGCTCAGGAACCAGCTCGGCTCAGGGACCCGAGCAGCAGCTGAGGCCTTCCTGTGGCGCCTGCACGGAGGCCCTGCCGGCCCGGCGGGGGGCTGCCCCGTCCTGCCCGCGGCGGGCCTCTCGGCCGGGGCAGCCGGCAGGCGGGGGAGCGGGGCCCGGCGAGCCCACAGGTCCACCGGGCGAGCGGGCAGGCAGCACCCAGACCTCGACGGGCGCGGGGCCCCCTGGGGGGCCGTCCGCGCGGCCCGGCCACGGCCTCGGGTGCGCTGGCCCGGGGCCGTGGAAGGGGTGAGGCGCCCCCTCCCTGCGGTCCCGGGCCCGCGGGAGCCCTGCCACCGGGCTGAGTGGGGCGGAGCGGGGTCGGGAGCGGCTCTGAGCCCTCTGCGAGGTGAAGATCCGGGCCAGGGCGGCCGGAGAAACAGGATGCCGGCATCTGGGCTTGGGATGAGCACTGAACCCGAATGAGCTAGAGTGTAAGTGTGTCCCGGGCCACGCCGGGGCCTCCTCGCGCCCGAGAGACTCAAGTGACTGGGCATCCTGCATTTTGTCTCCTGGGTCCACCGCCTTGGCCAGAACGTCGGGACGGAGGCGAGGACACGCGGCCTCAGAGGCTACTGGAGAGCTTGGCTCTCCCCCCAAGTGCGGGCCCCGCGTGCAAGTCAGCACTGTGCCCCGCGCCCGTCCTCCCCACGGACGCCCCGAGGCCTGGGAGTTCCCGGGACACCCCCTGCTGCCAGCCACCCCCCAGAGCCTCTCCGGGTACGTTCTGCCCCAAACAGCACCCGCTCGACTTCCTCCATCAGGGGCACCCCTTGCCGCGTGGCGGGGGGTTCGGCAAGCTCCCTGTGGCCGGCCAAAGCACGTCTCCTGGAAAGACACCCTGAAGCCCCGCCCCCCCGTCCCCCGGGTACCCGCGAACGTGCCTGCGGTGGAGACAGAGTCATTGCACACGTGATCGGGTTAAGATGGGGTCACAGTGGGTCAGGGCCGTCCCCTCGCAAAAGGGGACACGCAGACCCGGGGAGAAGGAGGCGGACCCCGGAGCCATGCGGCCACAAGCCCAGGGACACCTGGGGCCACCAGCAGCTGGAGAGATTGTCCCCTAGAGCCTTTGGGGAAAGTGGGTCCCGCCCACGCCTTGATTCCAACTTCCAAATTGCAGCACCGTGAGCAAAGATCTGTCCTGCTTGAGGCCACCAAGTAGGTGGCACTTTGCTACGGCCGCCCAGGACATTCAGACACACCCCCGGAGGGAGCAGAGGAAGTGGCCGCACCACGGGTGGCTGTCCTCCAGTTCATCAGGGAGGCGTGGACCCACTCCTCCTGGAGACAAGCTGAGAGCAGGGTAGGGAGGGCTTGGGGCCACCTTGGGGGGTGGGGGGCTGCCGGGGACACCCTCAGAGGGCGCCAGCGAGGGCAGCAGCCTCAGCGAGCCAAAGACTCTCCCAGTTCCGGGTGGGTCCCCCGGGACCCATGGGCAGGAAGCCCGGGTCCCAGGTGGGTCCCATTCCCCCCTCGCTGGGCTCCTGGGAGCCGGCAGATCCCGGGGCACCGCCCACCCGTCAGCACACTTTCCCTGGAGCAGCGAGCGGCACCCACAGGGCTCTGTGACCCTGGGGGGACAGCTTCCCTCTGCAGGCCTGGCTCCGTCTCCTCCCACGGGAAGAGGCTGGACCGGACGCCCGGTGCTCTGTCTGGACCCCAAACTGTAGGGTTCTCTGGCCTCGAAAAGAAAAAGGGCCCCACCACCTCCCAGGACCTGCCAGATCTCAACCCTCAGACTCACCTCCGCACCTACCCCACACACACTGGCCGGGTACGACGGGTGCAGAGGGGAGCCGCGGGGCACGAGTCAGGTGCGGGCAGGGAGGAGCCCAGGCCCGCTCGGTCATTACTGGCCCCAGACCTGGTCACGGCCCATCCCTGCTCAAGGCCGCCCCGGACACCGTCTGGGCCAGCACAAGTGTGTTAATTCCACCCACGGTGTCACCTCGCAGAGGGAGAGCCTGGGGACAGAGCGGAAAGCGTTTAGTGTGAATAGAAATGTCAAGGATCGATGTTTTCACCAAAGACGGCGGGGAGGGCAGCCACGGCGGGTCCTGGGCACCGCGACCCGAGTGAGCGTGTAGGCAGGCAGGCACAGTGGCTCCAAAGCCATCGGACCTTCTGCTGGTGCCAGAAAGGCAGACGCTTCCCGACGGGGTCGAGGCTGCCTGGAGGGGACTCACTGCCCTGCCTGAAGACCCATCGGAACCCAGGTCATGGACCCTTCCCGCAGAACAGCCCCTCAGCCGGGCACCTGCCACCTGCTGAACGGGCTGCGCCCCCGCTCGGCCACAGGCACTCTCGGGCTCCAGGACAGACCAGAGGCGCCTCTGAGAAGAGGCTCCCAGTGCGTCTTCAGAGACCGTCCATGCCGCGGAAAAGGACGGGCCCTTACCTGGTCCACCAGGGAGGCTTCCGGAAACCCCCAGATGCCCACAGAGGAGCTGGTCCTGCCAGGGCTCCACACGCCCCCCTGCAGCTGCACACCCGCCCGTCAGGGAGGCCGTTTCTCCTCTGCTTTGCAGGAACTCCAGTATTCGGACAGCGCTTCCCAAACTGGGTTCCGGCACGTCGGGGCTGGACTGAGGCTGGGTGTGGATTCCCTGGTTCTCTCCTCACCGTGTAGCTGGGAGGCGGGTGCCGTTAAAGGCCCTATAGCAGAGCGCAGGGCATGGAGGCTCAGAGAGGTTGAGGGGCTGTGCCAGAGTCACACAGCCAGGCAGAGCTGGGCTGCGAGTTGAGCCAGGTGGGCTTCCAGGATCAGGGCCCTTCCAGGCCGGGTGAGTCCTCTCACCCCGGGAGCCGGCGCACAAGCAGGCCTCCTCCCGGGGGTGCGTCCGAAGTCCCGGGCAAGCCGGGCAGTGACAGATGAGGGCAGCCCGGGCCCCCCGCCGGACTCATTACCCGCCAGCTGCCAGCCGGGGAGCTGCCTCCAGCCTCACGCTGACGGGCTCATCGAATATGCACGACTCTATCAGCGTGGCAGGAAGACGGCCCCCCGGAGGCCCCGCACCATGAAACTTTAAGCAGAAATCAAAACCAGCTCTAGGAGGGACTGCCTGGGCGAGACTGGCTGGTGAAGGCGGGACCAGGAGCCAGGAGTCCCCTCCCGGGAGCTGCCCCACGGCTGCCCTGATGGCCCCACGGACGGCGAGGTCCAAGGAGGGCTGGCCTGGGGCCGGGCTACACCCCTCCAGCTCCCCGCGCCTGGGAACTCGTGGGCCCCCGGACCCTGTGAGCTCTAGTTACAAGGCACCCCCACCCCAGGAAGATACCATGAGGCACCCCTGGTCCTTGGGGACCCAGGTCCTTGTCCCCTAACTCTCACAGGGTCAGTGGGTGCCTCTGCACATGACCCAGTGTCCCTTTCTCCTCGGTCACCTCACAGCGACATCTGTCACAGGCCACCGCCTCCTGTGGTTTGGGCTCCACCCCCACTCTCCTGGGCCTGCCCGCTGGCCTCTTCCTGTGGGGCCCCAGGACCCAGACTCATACCCTCTCCATCCATACGGCCTCACCCAGGCCCGGTTCCAGAGCCCATCTGTGGGCACGACCCCGGTTTTGGGGGCCAGCCCGCCCACCTGAGCCCCGCTGGCCTCCACGGCCTCTGCGTCGGGTACCTGCTGGCCCGAGTCAGGGCTCTGGCCCCCATCACCCGCCTCTAGGCAGGGTTCACCCCCCCAACACTGTCCTCAGGGCAGAACAGGAGACAGGAGGGGCTCCTCCACTGTCTGCCTGATTTGGGATCCCCCGGAGTCTCCCCACCATGTCTTCCTCCTCATACACGCCCCCTAAGAGCCCTCAGGACCTGAATCCTGCAGCCCTCCGACCCCCCCAGTGGGCCCAACCCCACCTGTACCAGCTGCAGTCCTAGGAAGTGGCTTGGGACCAGAGAGAAAAGCTGGGGTGGGGACAGGAAGCCCCGCCCCGACTTTGGACGCAGATGGGCCCCCAGCTCTGGGCCTCTGAGCAGGGTCCTTGACATACCGCTGGCCACACCAGTGAAAGGGCCTCGGGGCACCATGGCGGTTCCACCTGGAACAGCTCCTTGCACTGTCCTACTATGTACCGACGATGTCCCCGGGCACTGGCCTGTCTGTGGGGGAGGTGGCATCTGGAGGGAGGGGGGAGCCTGGGGGTAGCTTTTCTGTGTCCATTCCCAGGTCACTTCTGCTTCCCGTCCTACCTCCCTCTAGACCGTCCGGCCACACGCCCCCACACCCAGCTCCAGCGGTGGCAGTGTCTGCCCCCAAGTGTGGTGTCTGGGGACACTCCAGAGTGACTGGCACCCTTAAGGTGACCCCTCTGTGAGTCATGGCCTTACGTGAGCCGTCCTCTGGCATGAAGCGCAGCTGGAGCCTAGGATGTGACAGAGGTGACAGTGGTGACAGAGGTGACGGTGCAGTCACCCCCAATTCGGTCACATTAGGTGAGAAGGACACATGTGAGCCTGAGCAACAGTCCCCTGCAGGCCCTGAAGCAGGGCGCCGCGGTGCTGGGAGAGGCCCCCGGGGCAGGGGGCTCTGGGTGGCCTCCACGAGTGACCCCTGCTCAAGAAACGAGGACGTTTGCCTATAACCACAGAGAAAAAATTACTGCCAGCAGCTCAGTGGGCTTGGAAGTGGGCCCCTCCCCCAGCCGAGCCCACAGATGAGAACACAGCCCGGCGGACAGGTCCTTGCAGCCTGGTGACCCAGCGAAGCTATTCCTGGAGCCGGGGCCTCTGGAGACTCTGAGACACTGAATGTGTTGTCTGAAGCCACCAAGAGGGAGGCGATTGCTACACGTTAGGCCTAGCGATACAAAGAGAAGGCGGGGGGCGGGGGGCGGGGGGCGGGGGGCGGGGGTGGGCACCGGGCGCAGCCCACGACAGACTTCCTTCCCCCGAGAGTCTCAGAGCACGGCCCCCCGTTACCCTCCAGGGGACAGAGTGGCCGCCTCCGCTGACCCACTGTGCCTGGTGCGGGGCCCAGCCCGGCTCACGTGCTCTGCAAAGGGCCACCGGGGTGTTGTCCTGGAGGCTGAGCACCCCTCCCCACCCCCCTGCCGCCCACCAGGCTGCCCACCACTCTGCCCAGCCGTCTGCCTGTCCCGTCCTCGCTCGGGCTCGCAGCCGCGGGTCTGCGCCTGCCGTGTCTCCCGCGGGAACACCGCCCGCCCACCGCCACCGGCCGAGGGCCGCTCCTCCTGCCGGGTCCCCCCGGCTGCTGCCTCACCTCCGGAGCCCGTACGGCCTCAGCTGCCCAGTGCGCCCCGCACTCAGGACAGGCAGTCCCCACAACCCAGAGCGGACGGGCCCGTCCCATACTTGGGGGAGGGGCCCTTGCTCCCACGCGGGCAGAGGGGGGGGCTGGAGACTCTGGGGCAGCATCCGAACAGGCGGCAAAGGCCAGCCAGCCTGCTGTGCCAGGAGTGAGGGAAGGAGCCCTGCGGGGACACGGGGGGACATGGCGCCATCCACGGGCCGGGCCATCAGGACTGCGGGCCGCAGTGGAACTAGGGCGGGCTGGGACCACCCCCCTCCCCAGAGGCCCTGGCGGCCGGCCGAGCCTGCGGCCTGGTGTCTCCAAGGGCGTGGCCAGTTCCTGAGGACAGCTGAGCGGTCCGGCCAGGGTGGGGCAGTGCAGGGGTGACAGTCAGCAGGGGGAGGAGTGGGCAGATGCTGGGAGCCCGGCCTCCCGGAGGGGTCGCTCCCCTGCCCCCACCATGGTCACCTAGTACCCCAGGCAAAGGCTGCGGGGAGCACTTCTCCCTGGGGTCCTACGGTGCAATGGGGTGGGGGAGGGAGGCTGCCCCACAGGCCAATGGGACACCCCTCACTGGAGGGGACGGTGGGCACTTTTCAGACAAGACCTGTCCGAGCACCTTCGGATTAAGCTGAGGCCCCTGCCGTCCTGCTGGGGGAGGGGTGGAGACACCCTCTCCCCAAATGACACTCCTCAAAGGGCATCTCCACCTGTCCCCCCAGCACCGGGCTGGCCCAGGGAACAGGCAGGGGAGGCAGTGGGGCCGTCTGTCCACTGGCTTTCTGAAACCCTGGGCAGTGAGTCCTATGGGGACTGAGACCAGCACTGCCCTCGGGGGCCACAGAGTCCAAAGGGAGGCCGGGCCACTGCCCGCCCAGGACAGACAGCCAGGCCACAGCACCCCTGCCTCCCCCCACCTTGGGCTGGTGCTGGGGCCCTGTGTGAGCGGGCCCCTGGGACACCTTGACATGTGGACGTGCGGGACTGTGGTGAGCAGCATGTCACGGGAGGGGGGCCGGAGCAGGCCGGGCTGGGGGAGTACCCCTCATCCAGGATGGGGAGATGATAAGAGATTGGCGTTCTGTCCCCTTCCCCTCCCCCACCCCTCCGTCCCCCCATCTGCCCCTCCCCCCCTCCTGCCCCTCCTCAGCACCCACCCCCGCCCCCCCCGCCCAGCAGGGTGACACTAACCGGGAGGGGCTGCAGGGGTGCCAGGAGGGGTCCCTTCCGGCCCTGGCACAGGCGTGGGGAGAAAACAGCAGGTGAGGGCTGGATTAGGGGGCAGACGCTGTGGTGGGGGCTCCAAGCCCAAGTGCTGCGGCGGGCCTGGAGGGGGGACCACGCAGGAGGACAGCACGGGAGGTACAGGCGACAGGACGGCCCAACGTTTGGCTGGGTCAGCAGGTGGCCGCACAGAAAATGAGTCCCCGGGGCGGCAATAATTGTAAGTGTCAGGGAAAAGTCAAGGTCTCGGTAGCCCTGGTCTGTGACGACTTCTGACCACAAACAAATATATTTGAAAGTGATCGCCCCGGGCGCCAGCGCTGATGCGCGAGGAGGCTTAACCCCCGAGTGTCCGGGCGGCCAGGGCAGTGGGGCCCAGAGCGGCAGCCCTCCCCGAGATGGCTCAGGGGCTGTCCCTTCCAGGGGCCCACAGGCACAGTCTCCCAAATGCCCCCACGCCCGTCTGGAGACCCCCGCCCTGCCCAGGGCAGTGCCTGCCTCGCAGACACGACGGCCCCCCAGCCTCAGCTCCCAGGAGGAACCAGGCTGTGCAGGGGGGGTGTCGCTCCAGGAGTTAAAGACAAACAGCCCAGGGATGGGGACGGGCTCCCTGCGTGTGGAAATCCTGCCCCCCTTATGCCCACTGAGATGCCCCGACACAGCAAGCAGACGGTGCCGTCACTAAAAATGCAGGGGTCTCCATGAGCATTCACAGAGGTCACCTGCCCGTGGCCTCCAAACGGCGTCCAGAGTAATGAGCTCAAAGACCACTGGGCCAGGGGTGGGGGTAGCAGGTCACTACCATGGTTATTTATTAGTGTGTTCATTTACCCCCTGCTCAGTTCCACCAAGATTTAGGACAGTGGCCGCCGTGCACAAGCGTGTATCATAATGGATGCAGCTCGCACACGGTCCCGTGGTCCCTGCGCAGGCCCCGCGGCGCTCGGCTCCGGGACAGTGTCCTCCGGGGCTGGCTGGCGTCCTTCTGCACACAATTTGCTGCCCGTGTCTCTCCGAGGGAAGAGCCCCGGCCTCCTATCACCCTGATGTCCTTCCTCGGCTGGCTGCTCAGGGAGAATAAGGAAACACTTCCCACAGACGGACAGGTTGACCGGGGTCCCCCCAAGTTCGTCTACCCCGCACTCTAGAACGAGATCTTACTGGGGAGTAGGGTCTTACAGGTATAATTAGCTAAGGATCTCAAGATGAAGTCTTCCTGGGTTTAGGGAGGGCCCCAGTGCCACCGCTGGTGTCCTGGGAGAGGAGGAGACACAGGAAGCAGGCGGCCACGTGACCACAGAGCAGAGGCCGGAGGGTCGCCTACAGCCCCCGGAGCCGGCAGAGGCGGGCACGAGCCTCCCTGAGCTCCGGAGGGAGGGCGTCCTGCCGGCACCCGGGCTTTTGGCCTGCTGGCTGTGGGGGGGTCCACCTCCGTAGGGCTGTGGGACTTTGTCCCCGCAGCCCAGGACGGTCCTACCCAGGCCTCCCTGTGCACCTGCGTGGCCCCGTGAGTTCCCCCTGGCATCAGGGTTCCCTCGAGCCCCCCGGTCACAGACCACACAGCAGCCCCACCCGGGCCCTCACACAGAAATCAGCAAAGACCCGTGGAATATTTTTGACGGAAACTCGTCTACCCAGTGCAGAAAACAGACCCGCCCTGCTCCTGTTTCCCAGAACTCAGGGCTCCCCTTGCTAAGCTCGTTTGCTGTGCTGCATCCTGGAGGGCCCATCGCAGCGTGGTTCCAGCTCCTGAGAGGGGACCGTGTCATCTGTTCCCGGACTCACAAATGCACAGCACGCATTGGTCACAAAGACAGGAGCCCTGGGGTTTCGGGAGGGGCCAGCCACCACGGCCGCCCCATCACCTCCCAGCGGCCGGGAAGTCACGCACGGTGCTCATTCCGCTTTTCCCACAGGTGGACCTGAGGCCGTGGCCACGCTCTGCCTCCCTGAGCGCGACACCTTCCTGTGTCCTGTCCCTGCTGGGGGACACCGACTGCAAGTGAAACCGCGAGTCTGAGCTGGAACACTGTTTTCCATAATGGCTTCTTCTCAACCTTGAAACTACTTCTGTTTTGAAAATTATCTGACATCTAAAAATAAGCCACGTTTGAGGACAAACGCTGGCCAGTGTCCCCAAGACTGAGGGACCGTGAGCAAATAAATGAGTTTTGGGTCTGCTGATCCGGCTGTGAAGCTGGACTGCTCTCCAGATGTGTCTGTGTGCCTGCCCCTGCTCAAAAGCCTGCCATGGCTGCCACCACCCCCACCTTGACCACGTGGACCAGGAAGCCACATTCTGGGGCCACTGACCTCCGGAAGCAAAGACAGACCCCCACAGGTGACGGCCCCAGGTCCAGGAGTCAGGCAGCAGGGGATTCCTTGAGGGTGACTTTAACTGCCCTGGGTTATAGCCTGTGATGAGCACATGTGGGCATGCACAGGCACGTGTCTAGGACACACGGGACACGCACAGGGCACGTGCACGCACACGCGTGCACACGCAGAGTACCAAGACCAGCTCTGAGGCCTGAAGGGGCCGGTGAGCCAACCCCACCGTGGCCCGGAATGCAAGGAGGGCAGCTTTGTCTGTCCCCAGTCGGAGCCCGGGAGCTGGAGCCTTTAGGGCTCTGGGCTCAGCGCGTGGAAAGGAGCAGCGTGAGCCTTACAGACGTGGAACAGCACAGCGAGTGTCCACGGGCTCTGTCCCGCCCCTACTCAGACCTTGGCCACGTGGCTGGCCGAGAGGGCCTGTCCTGTCCCACGGAGAGGGGCCCAGCCATTCAGGGCAGCCTGGCCCCCGCCCGAGAGGGTCCCTCGGGGGCTCCGCAGACGGGTGAGGCGCTAACGACAACCAGACAGCGGGACACACGGGCGGCGCCCACCCTGGGAGCCCAGCCTGCCGTCAGCAGCGTGGGGACAGAGGGACACCAGAGTTTCCACGGTGGCCGTGCAAAGCTGAGTCCCAGCTCCAGCCGCTCCCATGAGAGTGGCCCCCGGGGCACCAGAGACACGGGGGACACACGTCCCCGGGGGTCCAGAACTGCGGCGCCCGGGTCGGGGTCCCGGCGGGCCTGGCGGCCCCACGCGGCGCGCCGGGCCCGACCGGCTGCTGGCCGTGTCCGCCTGGCCGCGCACGGGCTGGGCGGCCGCTTGCTATTTTGAGTTGAGGGGCGCAGCGGCCGAGGCACTCAATGTCACCAGGAGCCGGGCGGGGGGAGCAGGGCAGAACCTTCAGAACTAATGTCAATTTTCTGCATCAAATATTTTGATAATTAAACAAAGCTGATCAAGGGAGGCGAGCGGCGCGGCTCTGAGCTCAGGAAGCAGCCCATTAAATAGAGGGCCCGGAGCGCCCGCGGCGGCAGCCCCAGATTAATGACTCGGCGGTAATAGATTTTCCCAGCTCAGCCGCACGGGGCAGCTCCGGCCAGGGAGGGGCTCGCCGCCCGCGCCCGGAGGAGGCCGTTAAAGGGGCAGGGACGGTAAATCAAGGTGCCCACGGTGGACCAGCTGGACGGCCACAGGCCGTGACCTGCCTGCCCGCCGCCGACCCTAGGTGTCCCCCTCCCCCGGGGTGACAGGGGTCCGCCGCCCAGGCGCTCTGGGAGGCCCCCTCCGGACCAGCTGGACATGTAGTTCCAGCTCACATGGATGCACGGCCAGAGGGACGGGTTCGAGGGGGACAGTCCCCCCCCCCCGCCCCCACCGTCAGGGCTCTCTCCTTCCGGGCGCCTGGCCCACGGCGGTGCGTCGGGGCCGCCTCACCCCACAGCGGTCTGGCCGGAGGAGGGCCGGGCTGGATGGCGCTGACCGGGCTCTGTCCCCAGACCTCGTCCACCTGACTCCTGCTCACGCCCACACAGCTGGGAAGCACGGAAACCAGATGAACGAGGCATGTTTTCAGCCGCAGAGGCCTGATACGATCACACGGCAGGGATGGGTTACTTTGGGGGTATTTTCCAGGGGGGGCACTCGGGGGTAATGAAACCCAGGGCTGCTGACCGGGGAGCACGGGATGTGCGTTCGGGGCAGGCATCCACGCCGCCCTGGTCCTCCACGGGAGGCCCACCCTGACCGCTGCAGGACAGAGCAGACCTAGTGGGCCCCACGAAACCCCCACGGGGCCTAGGAGACCCTCAGTGACATGTGGTGCCAGCACGTGGAGGGCACCGTGTGCTCTGGGAGGTCCCGTCCCTGCAGACTCACGGGGTGCCCTCTGCCCTTGACGTCTCGGTGGGACGTTCCACACACAAGGGACGAAGATACGTCGCTCTTGGTTCTTTCATTCAACAAACGTACTGGGTAACTGTGGCCAGGCTAGGAAGACGGCAGAGGCCTGGGGGACCCTGCTCTGAGGCTCGTCTGCTCGGACCAGCCAAGAGAAGCCTGGCACCGGCCGCCCGCCCCGGGCCCCAGTACGCGGCCCCGGCATCAAGAGGGCTGGGGTGCGTGCCCCCACGTCCTGGAAACTCTGGCCCCTCGGAGCCCCCAGCAAGGCGGCCTCAGCAGAGACCTCCCTGAGGTCAGCAGGGTCAAAGCGGGGTCCTTGCTGGGTGTCCCAGAGCCTCCCGGCTGCTCGTGCTTAGCCTGGGGTAGAGAAGGCCTCCCCGGGAGCGGCCGGCAAGTCCGCGGTCCCTGCCCAGCCTTGGGGCCAGGGCAGGGGCGGTGTCCCCCACCAGGCTCAGTCCACATGAGCCCGGGCAGTGGGACCGGCCGGGGGTGCCTGGGCCTCGCCAGGGAGCCCAGCTGTCCGGCTGCAGCTCCCCTGGGGACACTTGACTCTCTCCCCTTCAGCTGTTTTCCCACCTTGCTCCCGGGATGCAGGACGGGAGGCCTGAGAGGGTGGGTGTCCTTGCTTGCCGCCCAGCCGGGACCCCATCCGTGCAGCCCCTGCCAGCCGCTGCCCGCAACGCCCACTGTCCCTGCTGGACACAAATGCCGACCAAGTCATCACGTGGCCTTCTCGGTGTTGTTCCGGAAGCCTGGGGTCCGGCCACTCAAATAGCTCGGTCTCCTGTTTCCCACCCTTAAGGAGCAGAGCTGCCGGTGACCCTCTGGGTACGATTTCTCTCCGTGGAGACGCGTGCGATTCCCTGTATGACAATCTGTCCGGAACACACCCCAGTGTGTAACCCACGCACACGGGCTGCAGCCGGCACAGGCTGGGGGCGCTGCAAGACAGAGATGTTGGTGGCAAGGGGGGGGCGGGGGGGGGCTGCGCGCATCAACACCACCCTGTGTTTGCACCGCGTGCATGCACAAGCGTGTGCTTCCAGAGTGGTTGTGTGCGCACAAGTGTGCGTGTGTACAAGGGTGCACACGTGGTGATGTGTGCCCCCCTGAGTGCGCGTGCATGAGCACGCGCGGTTGTGTGCCCGCACAAGTATACCAAGGGTGCCGTGTGCACGAGCGTGTGCATTCGTGTACATGGTGCTCACATGAGTGTGAGTATGGGTGCCTGCACGAGCATTCGCTCGTGTTTGTGTGTGAACGCGTGTGTTCGTACAAGGGTTCGTGCGTGTGCCTCCACGGTTGTGTGCACATCGGTGTTCGTGTCTGCTCCACTGGAGCCTGGGGCTTGGCACCCTAGAAAGAGCCAGCTTCCGGAACCACCCAGGATGGCGAGGAGGTCACATGGCCCCCGGGAGGGCTGCCTTATCCCGTGTCATCTGTGCGTCCAGCAAACACTTATTTGGCACCTACTGTAGCCCCAGGATTTCCCTGCTGAACGTGCACATCCGGTCACCGTCTCTCTGGCCCACTGTGGTGTCTCATGGGCCAGAGGGGAACGGGGCAGAGCAGCCGAGAAGTCACCCAGTGTGACCGTCTAGGCAGAGGGCAGCCTCCGGCCCCCCCCCCCCAGGCCCTGCCCCGCTCCCCCAGCTCACAACTCTGCCTGGCCCACCCGCCGGCCTCCCCCAACCTTAGCCTGGCACCGCGCTGGTGTGTGAGGCCACCGTCACCCTGCACCCTTGCAGGCACCGTCCCCTCTGCCCCCAGACGTCTGTCCTTCCTGATTCACCCCCACATCAGCTTCTACTCACCCTCAGGACCTGAGAGCCGGCAGCTCCCCCGTGGAGACCCTGGCCCCAGGCCTCACTGCCCTTCTGCCCCGGGGGCTGCCCTGGGGCTCAGCTGTCCTGGCCCGCGTCTCCTTGGACCTAGAGCCCAGAGCAGGTGCTGTTCCCACCCACCAGGAGCCACGGCAGGGGGTCTGGGGGAGGCACGGCCCGGGGTCTGCCCTGTGAGTGAGCTGCCCCGTGGACAGAGGTCACCCCAGCACCCCTGCCCCACCTGGCACAGCCTGGGTGCCAGCTGCGCGCCTCCCCCCCCAACAGGGCTTCCGCTCGAGCCTGGATCCGACCCTAGAAAAGCTGCTCTCCCGCCCCTTCCCGCCTCTTCCCTCCACAGCAGCTACGGGGGGTTCCCGACCCTCCATTACCCCTTCTGCACAGTCAGGCGTGGTAGGCCTGCCTGAGGAGGGGGCTACCTGCATCCGGGCCACAGCTGGGTTCTCCCCACGAGTCCCGTGGGGGCACAGAAGGCACAGAGGGGCCTCCTGGGTGAGATGCAGCTTCTCCCTCACCCACCGGCACCCGGCTGGGCACTTGGCCCCGGACACCCGGGGGCACAAGAAATCTGTGGCCTCCAGGGTCCCCGCATCCCACCACCTCGTCCCCAGAGCGGCCCGTTCCGCTTGGGGAGCAAATCGGAGCAGCCCCACACAGGCTTTGCTGGGATTCCGGGCTCCAAGGATCCGCCCTGGTTCCAGACCAGCTACAGCAACCACGCAGAGGGGTCGTGTGGGGCACCCCCGGCCAGTGCCCACCATCCCCGGCGACAAGAGACACATGGACAGCAGTAGGTGTGGCTTTGGAGCCTAGGGACCCTCACTGTGCGCCCCTCAATTCAAGATGGTGTTCGTGGCAATCAAGGACCCAGAAGGGCCCAGGGCTCGGAACGAAGGGTGGCAGAAACCCATCGGCAGATGACCCAAGGCAGGACTCCTGCAGAGCAGCTGGACGAGAAGCAGGTCAGGGAGACAGCGGAGAGGAGAAAGGGAGGGCCAGGCTCCCGTGACCAGAGCCCCACCTGGAGGGGTGGGGAGTCCGACAAGTGGCCAAAAATTATGGGCCAGAGGAACAAGGGGGACGTGTTGGTTGGGGGGCAGGACTGGGAAGCCCCTGTCTTCACTCAAACCCACACCTTGGCCTCCAGGAGCCCAGGGACCCAGCCGTCCCCTGAGCCAGGTCCCCCAATCCCCCCTGTGTCAGATGCAGCCCCCACAAGCGGGCTGCCGCCTGAAGACCCCACATTCCAGCCACCCCAGGCCTGGATGCCCCACGGGGCCACCGAGACGCGGCCCCCATTTGTGCTGGGGGGGTCCCTGCTGCGGTCACAGGCCCTGTTCAAGGTCAAGAGCGGCCCTGTGAGGTCTGCCGAGGGGGGACCGTGGCGCATCTGGCCACACGAGTGTCGGCCCATACATCACGCGTGTTCCCCTCACGGCTGTCACGGTAACTACAGTGACTCGGGCAGGGCCATATTTCTATTGGTAATGACAGCAGAGATAAATCTGCCCCGGCCAACCCAGCGCGGGCAGCGGACCGTATCGGAGAAGGTGGTGGCCAGTGGAGGGTGGGTGGGATGGGGCCAAAGACCCGCAGCATGTTGGGGGGGGGTGGGCACGACCTTGTGGCCGCTGTCACTGACGGAGGCCGCTTCCTTCCCGCCGCCCGTCCTGCCCCAGCAGCAACGCCTATGTGGGGTGGGACTCCGGGTCCCTGGAGCCCTGTCTTAGACGTCACTTTCTGGCTGTGTGTCCCGAGGCCGGTCACTCACCCTCTCTGGGCCTCCTTTTTCTCACTTCCCAGTGGGGTACTGCCGCTGTCAGACCGAATCCGGCGCTTTCTGCCCGGCTTTGCTCTGCGGGTCACGCCCCACGTGGGAACCCCGTGACCCTCCAGAGGCCGATTGACGCCAGCCCCCACTGCTCGCACCCCCCCCCGACCACGGGGTCTCTCGGCACCCCCGGCCTACCTCCTCTCCTGCCCGGCCACCCCTTACCGGCCCCTGAGAAGCAGCACCTGCCGTGTCCGGACCCCCAGCGGCACCCCGAGGGTGGGCCACACAGCTGGGCGGGCGGGCCGGAGCCGCCCCCGCTGTTGGGGGGTGGATGGCGGGTGCCGTGGGGTCCTCTGCATCTCTGAGGCTACCCGAGCTCCGGGCTCTGCACCCCCACAGAGGTTTGCCGAACAACCACAGGAGCCGGGGCGCCCCCTGTCCGGTCCCGGGGTCCCCCCCGCCCCCCCGGCGCCTCGAAGCACCGGGTGTCCACAGCCCGTCTCAGGGGCGCCCCACGTGTCCTCCCGCCTCCCCGGCAGTCAACGGGACCCGTGCCGAGGCCTCGGGGTGTGCAGGACCCCCGGCCTTGCAGGGGAGCAGACCCTGGGCGCAGTGCCTGGCCAGCTCGGCCCCGTCCTCACAACTTGTCCCCGACTCTGCCCCGTCGACACCATCACACCTCCGTCCTTCCCCGTGTCCCTGAACCCGGTCTTCCCCCGTCCACACCACCTTTGTTTTCCTGGACGGTCCCCCCCACACGGCCCTTCTCCCTGTCACCCGACCCTGCCCCTGGTCGGGTCAGCCTGACCAGCCTCCCCACGTCACCTCTGGGTCCAGCTCAGGAAACCCCCGGGTCCCAGCAGTGAGGACCCCGGCGTGTGGGGCGGGTTCTGTTCAGGCCTCAGCACGACGCACCTGAAATGTGTCCTTGGACGGACGGAAAATGCCTAGGAGGGCCACAGGTGGCCTTCTGGTCACCTGACCAGGACGTGTGCGCAGAGCCAGGAGTGGGACTCGTTTACTGAAAAGACCGCAGGAAAGGGGGAGGTGATGTGAGAACCGTGTTTCAAAGAATATGCTGTAAATAGCGAAGACGACACCCCATTCATCAGGCAAAACCACTCAAAACGGAAGGAAGTCACCCCACGGAGGTGGGGGCCCATCGCCTTCCACACGCCAGCCTCCCTCTGGATCTCAGGCAGCCAGGACCCCCGGGATGCAGGTCCCCCACCCCCCCGTAAAGGTGCGCCTGTAGCCAGGGAGGGGCCCCGGACCTTGGTCACCTGTGCATCCTCCCACACAGCCCAGACACGGCTGTTCCCCGAGACTCAAGCTCCACGGCCACGGGGGCGGGAGTGCCTGCATCCACGGGCACGTCGGCAGTGGGCACAGCGGCCAGGTGCGAGCCCGCGGCCCCGGGGCCGTGGGGACCCACAGGCCGACAGTCCGCCCAGCCTCTCCGGCGGGAGCAGGGCTCTCGGGGCCCGTGGGCAGCGGCTGGTGGTGATACTCACGCCGCTCCGGCGAGGAAAGCGGCAAACCTTCCCCGGCGGCTGGCGAAGGGGCGGGCAGGGCGCCCGCTGGGCTCCAGCCCCTTCCTCGTGCCCTCGTTCGGCGGGACTGACCTGGCTGACCCCCGCCCCCCTCCCCGCCTCGCCGGGAGACAGGGCCACATCCACTCCCATCTGTGCCCGTGTGGACACACTCTGGCCCCTCCCCATCCTTGATAGATAATGGTTTAATAAGCGATCTGGTTTTTATTTAAAGGGTCGGCAGTAAAACCCAGATCACATTTCTCACTTGGTGGGTCAAGAAACCGCTTACGCTCATTTCTGCCATGTAAAGCGACACTCTATCAAATCAAACATTTCCAGATGCGCCCAGCTTGCTCGTAGGAGCCGGCCGGCAGGCACAGGCCGCAGCACCCGGAAAGCAGGCCGGGAACACCACCTACTGGCCGCCCGCTCAGTCCACGCTGCCTCCTGCCGCACGCACGGCTGCATAGGCCCCGCGGACGGATTCCTGTGGGGTCGGACCAGAGGACTAGCCTCCCATCAACACCGCCCCCGGCGAGGGGAGGGAGCAGCCCGCCGTCTGTGGGGCCCGGCCTCCTCGCTGCTGCCGGCCTGGCCTCCCTGGCCACCTTCTGCCGCCCGCGGGCCACCCCAGGCCGTGCCAGCCGCAGGGGGG
Organism: Panthera uncia; assembly: GCF_023721935.1. Taxonomy (NCBI): domain Eukaryota; kingdom Metazoa; phylum Chordata; class Mammalia; order Carnivora; family Felidae; genus Panthera; species Panthera uncia. The sequence goes on from NW_026057585.1 coordinate 103,162,556, forward strand.
CCTGGTGTCTGCTCTCCCAGGGGAGTCTGGATGTGGGCCGGTACCGACACCAAATGGTGTTCCGCGATCATCCGAAGAACCAGAAGGAAGGAGGAATCCAGAGGGACTCACACAGCCCTGCTGCTGAGCCCGAGCCCCATCCCGACGCCCAGCACGCCCGGGGCCCGGCCCTGCACCCCGACTCTGCTCTAAGGAGACAGTGGGGGTGTAGAGACACCCCTCTCCGCCATAGAGACACAGACAAACTCCCAGAAAGCTCGGCTCCTGTTCAGGACGCGTCTGGAGCCCAGCAGCCGGCCCGTCCCCAGCGGGCTGTGACCACCTCTCAGGCTCCCGGCCTCGGCGCCGAGAACAGGGCAGCTCCCTTCACAGCGTTGAAACCCCCCGAGAGCGGTGGCCACCGGACTGGGGCTGCACCCCCGGCCGCCCAGAGCAGCAGAAGCCCCAGTGAGAGAAGCTGCCCGAGCGCCTCGGGGCGAGGGGCTCCGGAAAGCCCGGAGTCGGGGTCTCCCGGACCCACCTGGGCCGTCTCCCGGGGAGGGACCCCTGGAGACACGCCTGCTGGCAGTGGCCCGAAAACGCATTCCGCCAGCCCCCCCACAGAATGCGTTTTCACTCCGAATTAAAACCGCGGCCAACTTTAAATTTAATAATAGAGTTATAAACGCTTGAAAGTGTATGGATGGCCGACCGACCCCAGAGGGAAGAGGGAGGGGGAGGCTCTATAAATAGAGGTCCTTGTAAGCAAATTTCGGGATCGGGTCCAGAGTTTGTTGAATTACCTTTTGTGAGAACTCCGTGTGTCTGTGTGGGTCACGGGTGGGGCTGGGTGGCCAGGGATGCCGGCCTGCCCCCCCCCCACCACCCCGAAAGCAGCCCCGCCCTGTGGGCCCTGACAGGCCGTTCCTCCCAGAGGGTCCCCACCCCAGAGCACAGACACCCACGGAGGCCCAGGGCCCACGCCGATCTCTGCACCATGACAAAAGGCAGGGATGGGGGCACGGGAAGCAGAGGACAGACGACAGACGGGAGCCAGCTGGTCTGGAGAGCACTGTCCTGCCTCCAGCCGTGGGACAGACTGCCCCCACCAGCCTAGGGTGGACTGGGGGGGAGGGGGACCCAGCCAGGGCAGCAGGAAGGGTCACCCCGCCTTCCCCCAAGACCAGCCCCTTCCGGCTGCCCCACGAATGTGAATGACGGGGAAACCGTCGGGGGTGGGGGGTTCCCTGGGGGCAGACAGTCTCCCTGTCCCCTGATGGGTCCCTGTCCAGTCTCTGTAATGTTGAGTCTGCAGAACGCAGGCAGGCTGGTGGCTGTCACTCACTGGTCACCCCCAGGAACGTCCGGAAACCAGGGTGTCACAGGAGCACAAAAGCGAGGCCCTGGGAATGCCTCACCCCTCCGCCCCGCCATCCCTCACTCGTCCTGGTCCTATAACCTCCCACCGTGGGCCTGGGACATCCGTGCCACCCCGCCCTGGCTCCTGCTCCAACAGAATGGCCAGACGGGCGCCTCCCTCCGCCTTCCTCACCGCATCTCGGAGCTTTGCCCCAGGGCAGCGAGGGGCCCTCCCCCTTCACCCTGGGCTTAAATGTCCTGAGGAAGGAGATACAGCACGCATTGTACAAGTAACATTCCAGGCTGCACCTGAGCTCAACGCCACCTCCTCCGAGAAGCCTCCCCGGGGTCATACTCCCAGTCCTGACCACTCCCTGACTACTCTGTGTTTTATTCACCTGTTACTCCTACAGCCCCGCCACCGTCACCCCACCCCCCACGCCCCCAGTCCCCAGCACACAGAAAGAGCATTTCAAGGGGCCTTGTCTGAAATAACTCAGGATAAATGTTTCTGCCCTTGTCACAAACGAAGCTGACCCTTTACGCGAGTTCCGCTGAGCCTCCCCTCACCCCGACACGGAGCCTGTCGCCCCCATGCGGAGCTCGGCGGGCACGCCTGGCTGGCCACGTCCTGGCTCTCGGGGTCTCCCTCAAACTCAGCAGCGGGGGCCGCCCTCGCCTCTGCCTTCTGAGGTGTGTGCCCGCCTCCCTCGGACTCACATCAGGACTCTTATCGGCTGCCTCCAGCACGGCTCCCCGGGGGCCGGCGGTGCAGAGCAAGGCTTCCGAGTCCCCGTCGGTGACAAGGGGGTGACAGCACCTGCCTTCGGGATTAAACGGGGCGGTGGGGTCCTAACACGCCCCACATGCAGCGCACGCTCAAGGGCACACGACTGAGCCCCACCACGGGTATGGGTGAGTCACTGGCCCCGTGACCCACCCAGGCTCACATCCCCCGGTCGCCCCTCCACCCTCGTACCTGGCCTGTGGGGTACAGAGGCTGGGGGACTGGACGTGTGTGGTGGCCCCTGTCCTCCTGACCAGGGCGGCCTAGAGGGGGCAAGGAGCAGGGCAACCCTCACACACGAGAGAACGCCGCAGCCCTTCAGGGACTCGGAAAGGAGATCTGGTCCAGTCTCGGGGATTCTGAGAGGGCTTCCTGGAGGAGGTGTCCCCGCAGGGACAATCCTCCTGGGGGAGGATGCCTGAGAACCTCTTCCAGACACCTCCAGGACAGGGAGAACCTCCAACCCCAGGCTCTGACCCGGACAGAGGGACCGGCAGACAGATGGACAGACAGACAGCAAGCATTGGGCCAGGGTGGGGCCGGGCCGCCAGAGGAACTGCCAAGGTCCGGCCAAGGCATGGGGATGGGGGGATGGGAGGGGGGGGGTCCCCGAGCTCTTCCCAGGACGGAGTCACAGCCTGGAAGCTGAGGTCCCACATGCCATGCCACCTCGTAAACGGAGCTGCGGTTTGGGATGCCACATTCTATAGCACGATAAGCCCCCCGCAGCCAGGGGAGTGTGGCAGGGACATCAAGTTTGTGCTCGGAGGTGGGCGGGGTGAGGCCGGCTCCAGGTGACTCCCTGGTGCCTGGGGGGGGACGGGAGCACTCCCCAAGCAAACAAGGGGACGGCTGGGCTTGGCCTTGACCCTTCCTTCCCTCCAGCCAGGGCCTGTGACGTGTAGACAGGAAAGGGACCTTGCGAGGCCTCGGCCAGCCCTCTCTGCCCCTGCCCATCCTCGCGAGAAACCCCAGGCCGTGACCAGGCTGAGGATCCCCCCCCCACACCCAGAAAAGCTTAGGCAGGACAGGTGTCTTGTAAGAGGGGAAGACCCTATAATGTCTTGGAGATGTCACGGGACTCACTCACCCTCGTGAGATCAGGGAAGGCTTCTTGGAGGAAGAGGCGTTTATTTAATTGGAAGCGGGAGAACAGCCGGCTGGGACACAGGAGCAGGGCAGGTGGGAGGGCAGATAGGACATAGCTTCCGGAAGACCCCAAAACCCCGAGAGGGCCAGAGCCGGAGGCAGCTGAAGGTGGGGGACAGGCGGGGGGGGGGGGGGGGTCCAAGCCGGGCCCTACCGCCTCCTCGCAGGTGAGGGCCGGGGCCTCGCCTCCTCTGGAAAGGGGCACTAGCCCAGGGTGGGGCAGAGCTGAGCCCAGCAGGCAGCGGGTGCCTGAAGAGCGTTTGTGGAAGTTGGGGCAACAGAGACCCTCCAGGGTGAGAGCCAGGAGCTTCACACACGGAGAAGGGGCTCCCGGTCCCCATTCGCAGGGTCCTGTTCCCAAGGCCCTTGGTACCCCATGCCCTCCTTCTCCCCCCCCCCCCGCCCCGCAGGTGCCCGCCTGCTCCTCTGGGCGGCGGGCTGGGCTCTCCGTGTGGCACAGGCACGAATGGGGGCCAAGCCCTCCCTGGGTTCTGAGGACGGAGCCCTGAGCTGCCCCTCCCGGCCCAGCGAGGAGAGGAGGCTGGGACCCCCTGTTGATGGGCCCTGAGCTCCCCAGAGCCCCCTGCCCCAGGGAATGCCCCTCCCACTGCCATTTTCCTGGGGGAGGGGGTGTCGTAGCAAGGGCCGAGGTGACAGCTACTGGGAAGGTCTCGGCCGAGAGGGCAGAGAGCCGTGGGAGGAAGGGGCTCCTCCTGCCCATGGGGGCCAAGGGGACAGCACCGCCCCCGCTGGGCCAGCCAAGACCCCGGAAGCTCACCCAGCTCCCAGGAAAAGTGGGTGGGTTTGGAGACAGGGGCTCCAGGGGACCCTCACCCCCAGTTCTCAGCCACTGAGCTCTTGCTCTGCACCAGGCTGTTCTGGGTGCTGAGAAGTCACAGAGAAGCAGGGAAGATGGCCCTGGGACAAGGAGACGTCGTGGGGTCGGAGGGACCCTGCTGGCCTCTGCACCTTCTCCCGGCTCCGCCCGGCACCCCTTCTTCCGGTCTTCAGTGGCTCCCTTGGGCTCGGGCCAAGAGCCCGCCTCCTCCTCCCCCTGCACCCAGACGCCCACCCCCCACTGCCCTGCGACCCCCCTGTCTCCCGCCGGCCCTCCCACTCACCCAGATCCAGCCTCCCCATGCCATGCTCCCCGGAGCACCCCCCAACCCCACTTCTTGACTCCAGGCCTCCGTCCACACTGAGCCCCTGCCTAGACACGCCGCCTTCCTCAGCCCCGGGGGGAGAAGCAGGCCCTGTCGGGCAGGAGGCCTCCACCCCTGGCCCACAAGGGAGGAGCTGGCCAAGGACCACCAAGGCAGGTCCAGGCTGAGACACAGGGGCAGCGATGCCCCACCCCGGGGCACAGCCGCAGCGCCTCCCGCCCCCGCCCCCACCCCGCTGTGCGGGCCGCCTTCTCCCCGGGGCCGCTCCCCCTGCCCGCCGGTGCCGGCCGGCGGGGCCGGGGTCCCGGGCTTTGTCGATGAGCCGCTCTGGAAACTCAGCAAGCTCTGTCAAAATATTTTTAGCATTTGTGCTGCTTAAAAACCCTGAGGTATTAGAGTGCACTAATCTTTAAAAAGGTTAATTTATTCATAGAGATTTTGACAGAGATGTATGGCACCGTGCAGCCTCAGCCCCTTCCCGGGGGGAGCGTGCTCCGGGGCGGGGGAGCCCCTGCACAGGCAGGCCGGACGGCGACCACCGGGACCTGGCCCTCCCGCCCACCCCGGCGCTGGCAGGACCCCCGTTCGCTCGCCGACCTCCGCCCCACTCGGGGGGAGGGACTCAGTCAGCATCCCCTGCAGGCCCGGCTGAATCTCAGGCCCGGGGGTCCCTGGGGCCTCGGGGCCTCCAACCCCTACTTGTGACCCGAGGGCCACCCCTGAATCTCCGCCAGCCCCCAGGGCCTGGGGCGGCCGTACCCACGTCGTCGTGCTGGGGGGGAGCTTTGCCTCTGGGCCCCACCAGGGTATTCATAGCACATGGGGGGTAGTGGAGGCCAGTCTTCTCCCCGGCCAGACGCCGGGGGACCCAGGGCGGCCAGGAGCGGGAGGGGGTCCTCGGGGACCCCACAGGCAGGCTGAACTCCGTCACCCAGTGATGACCAGCCCGGTGGGAGCGCCCACCCATCAGGCACTGGGAACGGTGGCTCTGGGCTCGGCGTGTCGTTAATACCCTGGGGGAAACAAAGGCTCTGTTCCTCCAACAGCAAGAGGGGTCCCACGCAAGGCTTTCGTACCTCTGCCTGGAACTCCTGCCCAGACCTCCCCATGCACAGAGGCCCAGCCCAGAGCCCGGGGCGCCCGGCGAGCTCAGTCGTGAGATGCGTGGGGGCCTCTGTCAACCCCCTTGCCGGGCCCCCACCAACAGTTCCTTCCCCCCTGACGGGTGAGGCCGGGAAGGGGGTGCACATGACAAGTCCTGCTGTTCGTGGGGCGCCCTGAGGCCTGGCCCGCACCCCAGATCCAGAAGGGGGCCGCGTGTGCAGCCCCAGCCGAGCTCGACCCCCGGGCGCCCCCCTTTGGAAACCTCTCCGCCGTCCTTGAACCGAAGGGCAGCGGCCGCGGTGCTGCGGGAGACAGATGTGCTCCAAGCCGCTGTAAACAAGGCAGGAGAGGGCGGGGATTGGGTTACGCCGGTGAAACATCGTAAAATAAATACAAGGACGGTTGGTATACTTCAGGTAAATTAGCCTGATTCAAGCTGTCAGCTTTAGGAAAAGTCTAAATAAACAGGGCTTGCCGTCTCTTCCCGGCATAGGAAGGGGCGAGGACGCCGAGCCAGGCCACGCAGCCCGGCTAATCCGTCAACCTGCAGGCGGGCGGGCGAGTGGCCTCGGCCCAGAGGGCTGTGGGCCCAGCAGCCCCCCGCCACGGAGGCGCCCACGCAGGGGGAGCCCGCCCCGGGGGGTGCAGAAGGGGGCCCCCGGGAGCGTCAGGGCGCCTCCCTGAGCCGCCACCTTCCCCTCTGCCGGTGGGCGGGGGCTGCGCAGGGGGTCGGGTCGGGTGCGGCCTTCCCTCTGAGGCAGCCCGGCCACGGTCGCCATCACGATGGTCACCACGGCCGCCAGCGCTCGAGAGAACCCGCGAGACTGCCCCCGGGGGGCCAGCTGGACTCGAGCAGGGCAGGGCCGGCCGAGGCCTCCAGGCACCTTCCCGCCTCGCCACCACCTCCCAGCACTGAGACGCGGGGCCTGCCTCTCCACGACGGCCGTCACCCCAGAGGAGCCTGTCCGGAGCCCCAGCCGCAGCCCCAGACGGGGCGGGAGAAGCCCAGGGGCCGGGGACCTGATCGAGGGTCTTTGAAACACCCTTTGGGGCAGTGTCCTCCCCTGCCCTCTGTCTCTCTCTGTCTCTCCCTGCCCCCGTCTCTGTCACCCCCAGGTCACAGGCATGCCCCCACTTCCTGTGCCCATCGGCAGCGGGCACACCCGGGTTGAAGGCCAGCCTGGCACCACCCCCCTCTTTCTCGTGGGTAACCCGTGAGCTGGTCTCCCGTGCACACAGCCCCTCCCAGGGCCAGTCGGGGAGGAGCCCGTGTCCCCCATCCTCCCGGGGCCTCCGTTGGTGACCGTTCAGCCTTTTCCTCACCGCGGCCTGTCCACACGGCCCCCCAGGTGGGAACCGCAAGCCCCCTGCCCACACTGGCAACACGGGTCCAGGGGCACCTCTCCGTCCTTCGTCCTTCTCACGACCCAAGGCCCCGGAGGGAGCCCGGTAGCCTTACGTACGACGCGCCCCCTGTCCCCAGAGCTCCACCACAGAGACGGGGCCTGACTTTGCCAAGCTCGACTCGGCCCCTCGCGCCACAGGGACCCCTGACAGCAGCAGCGTCCTCAGGAGGCTCGCGGTTTGATGTCCTCTGCACTCCACACTCGCTGGTTTTCCGAGCGGGGCCCTGATGGGAGATGTTAAGAGCTGTGCCCCGCAGCCCCAGGGGAGACAAGCGTGTCCCGGAAGCTGACTTTAGGGAGAAAATCCGAGTCTCCCGGCTTCAGAACCCAGCGGGTCTCAGCTGAGCCGGCCGGACCCTCGGGAGCCACGCGCTGGGGGCACAGAAGGCTGTGCCCGGGGACCACGCCAAACCCCACAGCGCGGGGTGCGGAGGGTGGGGCTCAGAACCGCAGCCGCGCTTGGCTGGGCGTTTCCAGAGGCCCCTGATGGAGGCGGCCCTGGTCCCCGTGGGCTCCTCACCTGGACCCCAGAGACTGGCAGGCTGGCCCGGCCCCCCTCACCCACCACCCTCGAGCAGGGCTGAGAGGCTAGGGGGACGCGGGCTGGGGGCTGGGGGCAGGGGCCGGTCAGAGGATTCGAGACATCCTTGGGGCCGGCGGGAGGAAGCAGTTTGATCTTCGGGTGGAAGTTTGTTGATATCCATTTCCCGTCCTGGAGAAAGCACAGTCCGTCTGAATTCAGGGAAACAGGCAGGAGCCAGCAGCCGGGCCCCCGCCCCCCAAGTGGTTCAAAGCCGAGGTGGTGGGGCTCCGGGTGAGGAGCAGGAAGGCCCCTGTACGAGACCCCAGGGCCTTGCCCACCTCGGCGGGCCCAATTAAGCTTCAGTGGGGCCCCACCCTGGCCCCCCGCCCGGCCCCGCCCATGCCCGGCTAAGGCCCAGCTCCCCCGGGCGCCCCGAGCCCACCTACACAGCTGCCCTTTTACGTTGGCATTTGGCTCTTAAACCGGTTCAGAGCCCCTGCCCCCCGTGCCTCCAGCACTTGGATCCTGCTTTTGTCCGGTCCCACCCAGACCCGAGGGAGCCTCTGTCTGCTGGGTCCCGGCTGCCCCACACCCCCCGCCCTGCTGGCTGCCCAAGTGAAGAAAGCCGGTCGCAATCAGGTGGCCTGGCCAAAGACCACGGACCTGGCCTGGGTCAGGCCTCAGCTCGAGGGAAGGGTGTCCCCGGGGACGGGGTCCCCGAGGACAGGCGTTCTGTGGTCCCGGCCCCACTTCTGGTTTGGGTTTGTGGCCACTTCACCTTGGCCGCAGGAGGGAGAGAAAGGGGTGCAGAGAAGGTAGTCTGGGCTCGGGCTGTCCCCCACTGCCTGGTGGCCGAACCGAACATATCCTCTGTACAAGTCACAAACGCACTGGAACCTTGGGGAACGCCGCACGGGACACAGATGAGTGGGGACGCTGTGTGGCTCCCTGATGCAGGGCCCCGACGCTCCTGGAACCCAAGCCCGGGCTGGTCCTCCCCGGGAGCTGCCCACCCGCTTGTCTCACAGGTGGGGGACCGCCACCAGAAAGAAAGTTAGGGAGGGGCCCAAAGCGCTGCCTCCCGCTGGTAAGAACTAGCTTCTGCAAAGGGTCTGAGCCCAGCCCGACAGGAAGCCACCTCCCTAACCACCCCCACACACACCCCCCCCCCCACCGCCGACAGCCTGGGGCGTCCCCTCCCCCAGGAAGCTGGGGTGACCACCAGCTGACCACCCAGCCGCCTGGTGGTGAGACGCTGCAGCACGGGAGCTGCCCCGCCAGACGAGGGATGGGGCCTGCCCTTCAGGCTGCCGCTAACCCAGTGAACATTACTGCATTTACCGGAAAGAATTTGCAGCTCAAAATCTGACGCACTGTTGTTCCAGCCCCGAACGGACAGAACCTTTAAAATCGCTGATCGATCGCGCCTGGAAGTTGACAGCAGATTTAACAAACGAACCCTGCCGCAGCCCGGTGCGCCCGCGGACGGCCAGGACCCCCGTGCCAGCGACAAGACCCACGGGCCGACAAGACCCACAGGCGTGTCCGGGCCACCCCGCCCTCGGACGTCCGCGGGTGTCACTCGGGGCGCGGAGCCCAGCACAGATCGCCCCCGAGGGAGGCACTCGGATCTCGTTTCCGCCCGATAAAGAAATCGACGTCCCTCCATGTGGACGCGACGCCGGATGGAGCCCACAGAGGAGGCAGCCCCAGCCTCTGGGGGGACGTTTACGGAGAGACGAACCTGGGTTTGTCGCCCCAGAAAACATCTGTCCCGAAGGCCCTGTGCCCGTGTCCTCTGAGCCGTGCGCAGACACGGGCAGGCCCCCTGCTCCCTGCGGCCCACGTCCAGCTGCCTCCAACTGGGCCCCACGTAGGGAGCAGCAGGTGGGGGGCGGGGGTTTACGTCTAGGGTCACCCGCTATCCGGCTGGCCCCCAGCTCCGACAAGATGCACCTCGATGGTCCTGGGACGCGGGTGAGTGACGGCTGGCCGGCCGGTGGGTCAGAGGACAGGCCCCGCCCACACTTTCTTCACTTCCTTCCACCCCGGGGGGGGGGGGGGGGGGGGGGGCGGGGGATTTGCTGACGCTGCTCCTCTCTGGAGGCTTTGACTTTCAGAAGGAGTAGAAGGTCTTCAGCGTGAGGAGGCGCTCCTGGGAGCCAGAGCCCCTGAGAGAGCACCAACCTCCACCCAGTGCAGTCGGCGGGGGGGCTTCCTGGGCCTGGACGTGACCCCCAGAAGAAAGGGCCACCGTCACTGAACACCTAGGGGTCTGGACCTCACAGAGCCCGTCTCTGGAAACCCACGCCTCCCTCCAGGTGACCTCTCCCAGGCCCCGGGGCGGTCACCCCGGAGATTCCCTTCCGCCCTGCCAGAGTGGGAAGTTCCTGAGCACCTGTCCCCCCGGCCCCCCCCCCCCCCCCAGCCACTCCAGGGCTCCAGGCCTCAGTGTCAGCTTCCCCCTCCCCCAACCTCCTCCGGGTGGGAAACAGCCCGGGGACAAAACGTGCTGCCTGTGCCCACCGGGTAGCACATGAGAGAAGAAAGAGAAGCCACACTGTTTGTCATGGAGAGATGGTGACGACTGGGGGACCATCTGTGTCCCAAACTCAGAGAGCACCAGACTGGTTTGGTTTATTTTTAAGGTCTCCGAGGAGGAAGTAAAGCTCTGAGACCGCGTTTCTCTGGTCAGCCGGGAGGGGGCAGTGCTCCCTGAGCGGCCTGTCGGGCCTGGCTCTCTTGCTCCTGGCTCGAGAGGCAGACCCCGGGTCAGTGGGCGAGCCCCTCCGGCCTCCTCGTCCCACCGTCCCTGCGCCCAGGCCCCACCGCCGGAAGAGCTCTGAGGGAGCTGTGTCCCCCTGGTTTGGGGTGGAAGATGTGGTTCTGATGATTTTCCCAGACACAGGAATAAACCTGCAGATAAACGTGTGCATCCAACAGTGAGTGTCCCCGCTGTCCCCACTCGTCCTGGGAGAGAGGCAGACAGTGAGCGGGGGGCGTGCTGGGGCCGAGGCTCCAGTGTCCCCGTCCCCAGCCGTGTGGCTGTCACCCCCAGGACCCTTCCTAGGGCTGGACGGAGTGGACGGTGGGAACCAGCCTTCCCAGGACCCCAGGCTGGATGGTGTGGACGGGGAGAACCGGCCTTCCCAGGACCCCGTCGCTGTGCAGCCCGGTCCCTCCTCAGACAAAGACAGGAAACACCTTCACTCTCTTTGCAAAACAGCTGCTGACCGTCGTTATGTGACACAAAGAACACTGTCAGTGACCCGTTGTTCTGCCCCCTGCTGCGCCCCCCCCCCCCCCAGCTGCCTGGCCGTCAGAGGGACGAGCACTATCATCCCATCTCGTGGATGCACAAATGGGGGCAAAGACATCCCGCAGCTCATGCGGGGCCACCCAGGGCGCAAGCGGCCGAGCCGGGGCCCCAGGTGAGGTCCCTGACCCAGGACACTACGCCCCGCCCTGCATTCCGGCGGGCCCTGGGTCCTGGGGACACTCGTCACAGGACGGGCCAGCCCTGCGGGGTGCTGCCTCTCACACAGGAAACCCACGAGGGGCAGACACCGAGGTTGGAGCTTCTGTCGGAGGAAACAGCCGGAGCCCTGTGGTCAGCGGCAGGACGGGGGCAGAGGGACGGCCAGACCGCCCGCTGCGTGACCCCAGCCAGGCGGCTCTGTGTCCGTGGCCTGGTGGCAGTGGCGGCACCTGTCAGAGGAAACGGCCCGCGGGGCAGTGCCCGCCTGGGTGCCCGGGGCCACACTGTGAACAGCTTTCAAGTTTGCAGACTGCGGCCGTCCTTGCTGGGCAGGGGGTGGGGCAGGGCGAGGCCGGTGAGGCAGGTGGCCAGGGGCCCGAGCTCCCTGGCCGCCCGAGGAGGCCACCACAAGCCGAGGCCGCCGCCTCTTGCCCCGCTGCCACTTGCGGGGCCCCGGGGGCTCCGGGCGCTGAGGACCGGCCTCCGGCCTCCGGGCAGCCTGAGTCTGACGCTCTGTCTCTACAGGAAGCTCCTTTCCTTCTTCCGCCCTGCGGGGCCGGTGAGGAGCCTGTCGTCTCCTGTCTCAGCCCCTGCCCCGGCCACCAGCTGTCCCCCAGGACCAGGGGCCGTGCCTGGTGTGGGACATGCTGAGGACAGTACAGGATGGCTCTCTGGCCCGTGTGTTCCACCCCCCACACTCGGGCTCCATCAACATCCAGTTCATCTCCCAGAAGGGTCTGCTCCCTGACCGCCCCCCCCGGAGGTCTTCCTGGTCCTGGCCCTCCCTGTGCCCCGAATCCCCTCCACACTTGCCCCTCCCACCCCAGCGTAAACCCACCGCCTGCAAAGTCGCCCCTGGCTCCATGACCCCACAGGGCCTCCCCGCCCGGCACCCCGTTACGCCACTTGCCCCCAGCTGTCTCTCTGTGCAGGTGCAAACCTCCCTCGTGGACCCTTGAAGCCCCCCCCACCCCGGCAGCCATAGATCCGTGCGTATTCACAGGTTAGTATGCACACGTCTGTATACACGGGTCCAAACACACGTATACACCAGTTAGTACGCGAACGCGTGTACGCGGCTCGTCAACACACGTACGACTTTGTGGCCACACACACGCGTGTACACGGATTGGCGCGCACGATCGTCTTCCCCGGTTCCGGCCCCCGAGAGGCACGGCCGCGGCAAGCACACCCGGTGCCCAGTTCGCGGTTTCTAATTCCAGTTGCCAGTGAAGGAAGCAGGAATGCTTGAGGCCGCAGCGGGGAAATGCGAGATGCGCCCGGGACAGCCGGCAGTGGGGAGGGAAGAAGGGACACACGGGTCAGCGTGAGCGGGGACAGAACGCAAAGAACGTAACAGGGACTATAACTCAAACGTGAGATGAATACCCATGAGCTCATGCGGGTACCGATGAAGGATGGAAGGGAGGACAGACGGGGGGGGGAGGGGGAGGGACACATCTTCCTACAGAAGGCCTGGCTGGATCTTCCCGGCCGCCGAGGAGCCCTACAGAGGTGACACCCGATGGACACCGCCTCCACCGGGTGACCCGGCTCAGCAGCCCGTGTGATGTCATGCAGACCTCAGGTGCCCTCAAATGACGCGACGGAGGGGACCCTCACCCCAGAGTCGCTCTTTCCTCCACCCACAACCCAAGTCTACCCATAAGAAACACATCAGACAAACCTCGAATGGGGACGTTCTCCAGGACCCCTGGCCAGTCGCCCTCAAGACCGCCAGGGTCGGAAAACCCGAGGAAAGACGGAAGCTACCGCAGCCCAGAAGAGAGCAGGGCCGTCATGCCGTGTGGTCCCGGGACGGGATCCTGGGGCCGAAGGACATTAACGGGTGCGCCTGGAGACAGAGGAGCATGGGTCCCGGGGCACACCCTCCCGTGTCTTCTGGCAGCACGCGTCCGAGGTGATGCTAACAACCAAGGTGCTAGCAGGGGGTGTGAGGACGGCCTCCAGGAGAACGGGCTGGGGGTCCCGGAGAAGATCCCCAGTCTGGGTTTGTCTGATGTTTGTCTCAAGATGACCCTGCAGTTACAGGGCTTGGGAAAGAGTCCGGAGAAGGAGACGGTATAGGAACGCTCCGTTCTCTTTCTGCAGCTTTTCTGCTCTCCTGAAATTATCCCAAAATAAAACGTGTATGTTAAAAAGTCACCCCAGCACACTGCCTTCATGTAGCCAATGCTCAAGTCTAGAAGTTGGCCGGTTGGGGCGCCTGGGTGGCTCATTCGGTTAAGCGTCCGACTTCGGCTCAGGTCACGATCTCGCGGTCCGCGAGTTCGAGCCCCGCGTCGGGCTCTGGGCTGATGGCTCAGAGCCTGGAGCCTGCTTCCGATTCTGTGTTTCCCTCTCTGCCCCTCCCCTGTTCATGCCGTGTCTCTCTCTGTCTCAAAAATAAATAAACGTTAAAAAAAAAAATTAAAAAAAAAAAGAAGTTGGCCGGCCAGTGGCCCGTCACTGATTCATTCCCTCTACTCTCTGAGAACCTAGCAAGTGCCAGGCACCTTGCTCCCCGGGGAGACCGAGGTCAGAGACTGTAATCGCCGTGAGGCCAGGACCCACGATGGCCCTGGACTCAAAGGACACCGAGACTCCTGGCCCCGTGCCTGCTGAGCATGACCACAGACACCAGGACAGGGAGGGCCCTCCCTGCTGTCCCCTGATGGGTGACCAGATGTCACCCGGACTACGTCCCTTGGCTCCTGAGACAGAGGTGCCCCTCCGCTGTGGGGCGGTGGTGGGGGGGGGGGTTCCCTGAAAACCAGAGCCCCACACACACCCGAGCAAAGTGACCTCGAGGTGGCCTTCAGTGAGTGCAGCCCTCTGCCCCCAGCAAGGAGGCTCCCCAAGTGTGGCGTAAAGATGAACGATCGGCCCCATTTCAAACGAATCCCACTAATGACTGTTTCGCACGCCCATAAGTTCCCCAACAAAACTCAGCCTGCGAATCCCCAACGAGGCTGGGTCCTTGATTAATGCTAATGGCTTTTCTCACCAGCTGTGAAAATGCATTTTCCGTAATTTAGCTGTCATTACAATGGGAAGGATTTATAAAACACACGAGCACACTACGTGCTTGAGGGGCCTGGAGGGGAACGGCCCGAGGAGGTGCCAGGAAGCAGCTGGCCCTGCCCCCCACGTGCAGGCCTGGGCACCTTGGCCACACCTGGGCACCTACCTGCCTCTGGCTCCCAGACCTGCACGCAGCCCAGACACAGGCCCAGGGTCCATCTTGGAGCACAGCTGAAGGACAGAACAGTGACCCACTGGCTGGGATCAGGATGCCCACCTTCTCTGGGAAGGAAGGAAGGAAGGAAGGAAGGAAGGAAGG